>NC_134483.1:368739546-368904546 GCF_040206685.1 Ascaphus truei
CTATCTCTTTAACTCTCTCAGTTCCATTCACAAAGTCGAGCGCATTTAACTGGAAACTAAACGATTCATTATTGAATCACCCGGAAATAGAGAGAGAAATCAAGTCAGCCCTATCAGAGTACTTCAGGAACAACTCAGGTTCAGTCCCATCCTCAGCGGTACTATGGGAAGCCCATAAGGCAACCATCAGAGGTACTTTTATCTCCATAGCATCCCATAGGAAAAAAACTAAGGCAAAACTACTCAAAGACTTGACAGAGAAAATAATCAAACTAGAACAGCAACACAAATCCAACCCCTCGGGGAAAATATACAAAACCTTAACTACCGCCAGAAACGAGTTGAAAAAGATCCAACTCGAGGATGTCGAAAAAGCCCTTCGATGGACTAACCAGAGATACTATGATAAGGGCAACAAAGCTGACAGACTATTGGCCAGTAAATTAAGAGGGGTACAAAAGAGGTCCCAAATAACTGCGATCAAGAACAGGTCAGGTCACATATTATATAATGACAGACACATTGCGGAGGAATTCACCAAATTTTATACCAAATTATACAACCTCAGAACTCAAGAGGAAAATAATAGAGCATCAAGGCTTACGGCAGTTTCAAACTATTTAGATAGCTGCAACCTCCCATCCTTAACAGAGAAGGAGAACGAGACACTGAATGGGAAAATTACAAAAGAGGAATTGGCAGACGCGGTAAAAGCTCTAAAACTATCCAAAGCCCCCGGCCCTGATGGATTCACAAACGCCTACTACAAGAGGTTTCTCCCGTCCCTATCTCCTTACCTGCTGGACTTGTTCAACTCCTTTATGGAAGGTGACCCCATACCAGCATCAATGTCATTGGCTAACCTAGCAATAATCCATAAAGAGGGGAGAGACCCAATGCAATGTGGGAGTTACCGCCCCATATCGCTGTTGAACAACGACCTTAAGCTATACAGCAAAATACTAGCGAACAGATTAAACCCCATTCTACCCAGACTAATCCATAACGACCAAGTGGGATTTGTCTCAGGCCGCCAGGCCTCGGACAACACCCGCAAAATTATAAATATAATAGATCACATTAACCTTACAAACACCAAGGCAGTTCTCCTGAGCTTGGACGCAGAGAAGGCGTTTGACAGAATCAATTGGCTATTCCTAGACAAGACCTTACAAAAATTTGGTTTCAGGGATTCATTCCTAGAGGGGGTCCGAGCACTGTACCAAAATCCATCAGCAGCAATCAAACTCCCGGGAGGTACAGCGCAAAGATTTACAATAACAAATGGTACAAGGCAGGGCTGTCCCTTATCCCCTCTTCTCTTTGCCCTGACAATCGAACCCCTGGCGGCCAAAATACGCGAGAGCACAAATATCCAGGGCGTACCAATTGGCGATACAAATTACAAAATCTCGCTCTTTGCCGACGACATAATACTGTCCCTAACTCACCCCCAAACATCGCTCCCCAATCTTCATAAAGAATTGGTGGAGTTCGGCAAAATTTCGGACTACAAAATTAATAATGACAAATCAGAAGCCCTAAACTTAAATGTATCAGAATCGGAAATCAACTTACTAAAACTGAACTTTAATTATAGATGGAGTTCCTCATACATTAAATATCTGGGAGTGAATGTATCAGGTAACTACCAGTCATTGTACAAATATAATTACCCGGCTTTATTCGGGAAAATCAAAAAAGACCTGGACAAATGGGAAGATTACCAGATCTCATGGATCGGAAGGATGATCTCAGTAAAAATGAATATACTCCCCAGATTGCTATACTAT
Organism: Ascaphus truei; assembly: GCF_040206685.1. Taxonomy (NCBI): domain Eukaryota; kingdom Metazoa; phylum Chordata; class Amphibia; order Anura; family Ascaphidae; genus Ascaphus; species Ascaphus truei. The sequence continues at coordinate 368,741,340 of NC_134483.1, forward strand.
TTCCAGACACTCCCGATCCATGTTCCCAGCCCTGAACTTAAAAACATCCAGAATAGAATGTTTAATTTTATCTGGAGGGGCAAAAGGCCCAGGGTTGCCAGATCGGTCCTCCTGACGCCAAGAGAAAGAGGGGGCCTGGGTGTCCCAGATATCACAAAGTATTATTTAGCGGCCCAATTGAGGCAAGCCGTAGTGTGGAACGCAGACCCGGGTCTCTATTGCTGGCGAGATATTGAATCCCACTACGTAAAAACGCCTTCTCTGCAGGCCCACCTTTGGTGCATAGACAAGGGGGATAGACCACCCCGTAGGTTCGACCTTGGTGCCACCAGACACACCTGGGAAGTTTGGCGGAAATGCAGATCAAAGTTTAAACTAACTGCTCCGGGCTCGCTGCTTATTCCGATCCACAACAATCCTCATTTCCCCCCAGGATGTGAACCAAAACAATTCGACTACTTCCATCTGAAGGGGGTTAGGGTGGTCGCCGACCTATTGAGCGATGGAAGGCTGCTGAACTTCCAAGAATTACGAACAAAACACGAGGCCCCAGAATTGAGTCCATTTAAGTATCTCCAAATTAGACATTATCTCCAAAAATTGTCCCCAAAATTTGAGTATCCTCCCCTCACCAACTTTGAGAGGCTCTGCCGAACTTGTACACATCAAAAAGCATTGATCTCTAACATATACGCTGGTATGGAGAGATCAGCAGGCCCCTCCACTCATGACTACATGTCCAAGTGGGAGGCGGAACTGAGTATAGATATAGATAGAGAAGACTGGGAGGATATATGGGACGCTGCTTCAGGAACTTCCATCTGTACCACGACAAAAGAGAATATCTACAAAATCATGTTCCACTGGTATCTTACCCCAGTTAGATTAAAGCAAATCTACCCCCTGGCCTCAGATCTATGTTGGAGAGGCTGTGGACAGAGAGGAGACATGGCCCACATTTGGTGGTCATGCCCAAAAATCCAAACATTTTGGCTTTCTATTCAAATTTTAATCCGAGAGGTAACTAGCCTCACATTAGACCCAGATCCACTGACCTTCCTCCTGGGCAGGCCAATAGAGGAAATTGACCGCCCGGTAGGAAAATTAATCTCCTCCATCCTTACCGCGGCTAGGTGTGCTGTGGCATTCTCCTGGAAAAAGATCTCTCCCCCCTCCATTCAGGCAGTTAAGAGAAGAATAGATGATGTAATGCTCATGGAACGTCTGACGGCGTTTCTCAAACGCAAGACTGCAAGTCACTACAAAATTTGGGAACCCTGGGAGATTCACTGACACCCAAGAGAATCTGATAGAAGAAATGATGACCATTCAAACCTCAGCCTGAAGGACGCTAGGGTCGGCGGGGTGGGGGAGGCTCACCCCTCACCCCCCCATCTCTATACCCACCCCCCCCTTCCCCTCTATCCCCCCCCTCTCTTTTTCAGACCTCTCGCTCCCCCGGTCACCCGGTGACCCAGAGGTCGCGCCACTCTTGGCGGTACACCCCCCCCCCCCCTCCAACATGGAAAATTTGAAAATCAGAGTGTATTAGGAAATTGAGATGTGATATATGCCTGTAAATTTGCCTGTTTCCTAATAAAAATGTTAAAAAAAAAAAAAAAAATATATAAGATATGGAATTCCAGTATGGTGCCAAAGGGTGAAATCACATCCCCCTGAGCTCCTGCAGCCCCACTGCTCCTACACAGATCAGAATCTTAAACAACCAGAATATAATATTTAAGGCAGTAGATAAAACCTCACTGAATGATCCTGTGAACAGCAAAAAGCAGGCAGACTTTGCATGCTCCTGTGAGGGGGAGACAACGTGTAGGCAGTCTCTGCAGAGACATAAGGCTGCATATAACCCTCACAGTTTCAATCCAGCTGAACAGAGGGAGGGGGGGGGGGAGAAGCAGGAAAAGCTCCACAGCAAGACAGCAACTTGAAAAGTAAGGAGAACATTCATATGGATAAATTTCTCTCCAGAGAGACACAGATGCCCCCCAAATATCAGCAAAAGCAGGTGAGAGCTGAGACACTAAGATGGCTTCCAAGCACATGGAGGAGCTGCATGCATCCTGATCTTAAAGGGGAACTAACCCTGCAAAACTCCAGGATGGGGGAAGTTGAATCTAGAGTGGGGGTCCTAGAGAATGTATCCTCAGAAATGCAGCAGGACATTTAACCTCTTAAAAAAAGAAATACAACTTTAGAAGACAATGGGGAGGACCTGGAAAACAGGCCATGCAGAAATAATATAAGATTTAGGAGTCCCTGAAGAGGTGAAACCCTCTCAATTGCAGGATTTCTGCACAAAATGGCAGCCTGAATCTTTGGGACTACCACATGAACACACTAGAATCAAAGTGGATAGGGCTCATAGACTTGGTCCGGTTAGGCAGAACCAGGAAGTTAGGCCACGAGCAGTAATCGCAAAGTTTTTGAACTTTAATGAAAAATCAACAACATTAAGAGCCTATAAGAATTCGGATGGCCTTAATTATGAGGGAAAGACGATCCTAATCGTTCAGGACTATTCTGCTGCAATATCAAATAAAAGACCATTATAATATAAGTCTTTTAAAAAAATTCTCCAAAAAAAAAAGTTGTTGTCTAATTGGTTACATGTTACAAAATTTATTTTTTTAAGAAAACCTATATTGAAAAATATAAATTAGAGTGGTGAGGTAAAAGAAGGAGGAAGCAGCAGTGAGCTTGGATGAGGCTAAAATGTCACTTCTGGAAAAAGGAATGTCATTAATCTATATGTGTTCTATGGTTTATTTTTATACTCTGAGTTATATATGTATTCTACAAAAAACAAAACACAAAGGGAGCCCAGAGTTACTTCCAATATGACAAAAATACACAGTGCAATACATATATATATATATATATATATATATATATCAAAAAAACAATATGAAGTAGCGCCGCTAAATAACCCAGTTAATTATAGATATTAATAGGAGAGACAGTAGCTAATTGGATAGGCTTGAAGGAGCAGCTAGAGTAGGCTAATACACTATGATAAAACTTTAAAAAATACAATAACAATACAATCTCCTGACAATAAACCCTAAAGAAAAAATAAAAATAAAAATCTAAGATGTATATTTATTGAGTAAAAATAGAAAAAATTGTCAAAAGATATAAAAATGTAATAAAAAACCTTCAATACATAAAGTCCTGTTCCAGTGGCAATGTCTTTGGTTTCTTGCAGCCCGTTTCAAAGGGATCACCAGTCCCTAATGATATCTAGAAAAAAGGAAAGAGAAAGAAACAGGCGCACACCTAGTGCATTACCACAATAAAAATGTATTGATTGAACATAAAATCTTACAAATGCCCACTCACAAAAGTACAGCAAATATAGGCGGGTATGAGATAGGCTCTCATGAGCCATGCAGCTCAATCACCAGCGTCCGTCCGCAGTCAATGGCGTCGTCACGTGGATCAACTCCGTGAAACCGGAACCGGAAGAGGGGTCCTTCGCCTTTAGTGCTCCATTGTATTGGTCCCTCCAGGAAACAGACACCTCCAGTGTAGCAAATGTATGAGGTTGTAAGCCGGGAGAGCAGCACATAGGAGCCAAAGTTCTACAGTCAACCTGCACCAGTGCTCGTGGGCAAATGGCGGCCAGAGTCTAGCCACGCCCTACGTGTTTCGTCATCAAATGACGACTTCTTCAGGGGAAGCCCTTCAAGCATAAGTCCTTAGTATTTATAGCGAGGTAACCAGCAATTTAGCCAATAAAGGATTATTGAATTATAGCAGTCAATTTGATCAATTACACATATATATATATATACAATTTGAATAGAACAATTATACAGTATATATGAATGTGACTACACGAATAGTAGATATTGTGAGGACCCCATTGATATCTGAGGAGTGATGTACAAAAAATAAAGTAACATTGCTGATGTTATAAATGTAAATAATGAGTGGATAATCACAGGATTAATCAACAAACAAACAGCACTAGAAAATGCATCATGATTGAATTATTGGAAATTATTTTAAGTTAAACAATCTAAAGAATATATTAGAAACTAACTCATTGGGTTATAATATATATATCAAATGATATATTTGATATGGTCAGATCTATATCACTTAAATGTTGATGACATCTCAAACAAGGAGGACACTAATTGAATGACACATTGTATAAATAATTGTTTATAAAACTACTTAGAAAACAGCATAAATTGGTAATGTCTGATACATTGATCAATAATTAACTAATTTATCACCAGAATATTTACCCATTGTTTGAATGCCAGTGTGGAGTCAGAGGAGGCAAAATAGATGGATCCAAAGCAACGACAGAGAAAAGGAAGCGATGGTGACTTGAATTGTGATTAAATGAGTGCATGAAATTATTGTAAAAATTATGTGTAGGTAATGTGATCTAATAAATATATATATATATTATGTGTTGTGTAAATAACTGTGAATATTGGTGTATAATGCATGATTAAGTATATGTGAATAAATTTGGGGTAATAATAAATTGAATAATATTAAATGAATAAATAATAAAAATAGATATAGACCATTTGTGAAAGTGAATCGTAACAAACACGAGAACTGACTGTGACCCTAGCTGAATGAATTGAACCACAATGACCAGACAGAAGACAATAGCCCAGAGGGAATGCTAAGCATTCAATCCAGACCTCTGGAGAACACTCATTGGAGGTGTTCAAACTATGGTACTAATGTCAATATGGTCATTGTGTCCCTTGGGATGGGTGGTATCCAAAATATACATCCAGTAAGTTTCTCGGGTACATAACTTTTGAAAGCGATCACCTCCCATATAGGAGGGGGGGATAAACTCAATTCCCATGACAGAAAGGGATTTGGGATCTTTGTTATGATTAGTACAAAAATGACGGGAGAGGCTATGTGTTTGACACCCATTTATAATATTTCGCCGGTGCTCCAAGAACCGTTTACTAAGAGCTCTAGATGTATGGCCTATATATTGTGTGCCACATTCACATGAAATGAGGTACACAACATATTCTCTTAAACAGTTTATATGGTCTTTTATTTCATATGATGTACCATTTGAGTGTGATGTAAACTTATTAGATTTTGTCAAGTGTTTACAGGTGAGACACAGGCCTCTTCCACAGCTAACGTTTCCCACCCTTAGAGCCATATTTTGATTAGTAATCTTTTTGGTTTTGAGTTTACTTGGTGCCAGCATTGTTTTGATGCTCCTCGCTTTTCTGAACACAGTTGGAGCATATTCAGGTACTAGGTGACCAATAACAGGATCATTACGTATAATTTTCCAATGACAATTTAAAATATTTCTAATTTGGTGAGCAGACTGATTAAATTGTGTGATAAATTTTGGTGCATTATTTGATTTATATTCCTTTTTTCTACTTGCACACAATGATTCAGATTTATTTTTTGATTGTTCCAAAAGTGTATCACTTTTAATAAGACCTGCATCCTGAAATGCTTTATTAACAACAGAAGCATCATATCCCTTCTCCAAAAACTTCTTCGATAGATCTCTCCCCTGTGATGTAAAGTCAGAGTCCTCTGAGCAGTTACGCCTAATTCTGTAGAACTGGCTTTTAGGCACGTTGTTTAGCCACTTTTTATAGTGGTTGCTACCATAATGTAAATAGCTATTGGCTGACACTGATTTGAAGTGTGTTCTTGTTTGAATCTGATTTTCTGTGCCAATAAATAGTTCCAAATCCAAAAAGACAATGGTGCTAGGGTGTACAGTATGTGTAAATTTAAGGCCCATCTCATTAATGTTAAAGGATAACAGAATCTCCTCCAGGATATCCCTATCACCATCCCAAATGAAAATAATATCATCTATGAAACGGCCATAGTAAACCAGACCACCCCTCAGACTAGCATTCTCCCACACATGGGTACTCTCCCACAGACCCATGTAGAGATTAGCATAGCTGGGGGCAAATCTGGTACCCATAGCCGTTCCACAGATTTGTAAATAATATGTGTCTTCAAATAGAAAGTAATTGTGACTTAAAATAAATTGAATGCATGCCAAAAGAAAAGTTTTTTGTGAAGGGTGAAGGTTAGTGTCTAATTCAAAAAAGTGATTAATAGCCTGGATACCTTTAGTGTGATCAATACAGGTGTATAGTGAGGATACATCACATGTAATCCAGTGAAAGGTATCCTTCCAAATAATATCAGAGTGGAATCGATGACATGCAACGTGTCCCTAATATGTGATTTTAAATTTATGACGTACGGTTGTAAATAGTAGTCAATTTATTGGGACAAGTTGGATGTCATCGATCCCACCCCCGATATTATAGGCCTCCCTGGTGGATTAACATTATCTTTGTGCAATTTTGGCAGGTGATAAAATATAGGTGTCCTAGGGTGTTTAGTGAATAATTTTTTTTTCTCTAAATTAGTGATAATCCCTTTATTGAGTGCTTCCTGGAGGAGATTCTGAAATTCCAACTGATAGCCTATAACTGGGTCCTCATCTAGTGTGGTATAGGATACAGAATCATGTAAAAGGCGATGGGCTTCGCATATATAGTCAACACGATCCTGTAGAACAATAGCACCACCTTTGTCTGCCTGGCGGACTATAAGATCAAAGTTATTCTTTATATCCATCATGGTTGCAGTCTCTTCTTTAATTAAATTACTGTGTTTTAGTTCTACATTGTTTTGGCATAGCTTCTCAAGATCCCCAAGAACCAATGTATAAAAAGTATCGATAAAGTTCCCCTTTGATTGATAGGGGAAGTATACCGATTTTGGAGCAAAGGGTGATGGCCTGTAAATTATATTGCTCACAGGGTCAGTTTGTAAAGATGGACTGGGATCTACTAATAGGTTCATATCCTCCTCATAAATTGTAATGTCAGATAATGAGTTATCAAGTAATTGGTCGTCATGTATTAATCTTTTATTTAGAGGATCTACCAATGCATTAAATTTAGCTGATATTTGTGTACTGTTGTAACTGGTGTTAGTTTCAGATTCTACCAAAAAAGACGTAAGTGCATTAATACACTCTATTTCCTGGGTGTTAAAATTAAATTGTTGAGTCTGTTCCCCTTTAAGTGTAAAGTGTCACATAAGGTTCAGCTTACGGATGTACCGATTCAAACCCACAAATAAGTGCTAATGGGAGAAAAAGATAAACCTTTAGCTAATAGTGTTAAATGATATGGAGTTAATGTGTGTGAGGATAGGTTATAAATACCATAATTGGTAGGTGTAGCCTCCATCAACTTCATTTTCTTCTGTCTTTTCTTTTTTGCTCCTCCTCTGACTCCCCTGAATCTCGTTTCCTTCGGGGTAGTGGTTGGGCTTGTTTCTCCCAAAGTGGGCATTTCTTCTCCTTTTCTCTTTGTTCTAAAAAAGAGGCAGTTTATATATATATATATATATATATATATATATATATATATATATATATATATATATATATATATATATATATATATATATATATATATATATATATGTCACGCCTGTATGCCCGCAGACTTGGCCAGACCCCAGTACTGAGGTGGGAAGGGTATTACCATGCACCCACAGCAGTGAGGGCGTGCCCAGAGTGTGGTATGGCGTTGCCGGGCCTGTAGAGAGATGGTTGGTAATACTTGCAACGCCTTTGGAGTTCAGAGTAAGAATAGTGGTGTCCGTGCGCCAGAGTCCAGGGATACAGAAGTCAGAATTGTGATGTTCGTAAGTCAGAGTCCAGGGGTCACAGAAGTCAGCAAGGTAGAGTTCGTAGGCAGGGTGCAAAGGCAACAGAGAGCAGAGTAGTCCAGGACGAGCAGGGGTCAAACCAGGAAAATCCAGGGGTAAGCAGGAGCAGGAACAGGCTGAAACACAGAGGAGAGCCAAACATAGGACTGCACATACAGGGGAACAAGAGCTATGCAGAGCAATGAGAGAAAGGACAGACAGGGGTTATAAAGGAGGGAACACCAATAGGAGAGAGAGGAGGAGCAGAGGGTGAAGTGGGAGACAGCAGGGATAGGTGAGGAGAAGAGGAGGAGACAGGTAAGCCAGTGAGAGAGATAGCCTGCAGGGCATGAGAGGAGGAGCCAGGAAGCTGAGAAAGCCTAGAAGAGGCGCGTGTGCGCGCGCACTCTGTAAGTTTAGAGTGCGCGTGCACAGTCTGCGTCACGAGGCGCGCAGAGCGCCGTGCTGCGGGGGCACCTGCTGAGGATGAGGGAGGAATGGAGGGACAAGCCACCAGAGGTAAGGGGACAGGAATAGAGACTGAGGGGAGCCGTGAGCCAGGAATGCCACAGCAGGGAACGGGACCGAGCAGGTGCGCGAGCCTTGCGTGAAGCGCTCGCTGACGCCGAGATGGCGTCAGAGACTGCCGGAGGGGAACAGCTGTGGGTAGAGGAAGGGAAGCTAGCAGGGGAAGGATCAGAGAGGGAAGGTAAGCGTGGGACGTCAGGGACACATGGAGGGGAAGGAATCCCCTGAATCATCACAATATATATATATATATATATATATATATATATATATATATATATAAACCCTGTCTTTCCATAAACCCATATATAGTGTGCTGTTTTGTCACTGCTAATACATGTCTTTTTGCTATATCTGAGTGTTGCTGCTTTTGTGCCTTCTCTTATGGCGAAGACAGGGTTTCTATATTGATTTCTATGGAGCATGCACCTTGACTTTACATTTGTTGCTTGGAGTGCTGGCTGCTGCTTTTTGTTATATGTATATGTATATATATCTTGAAAAAAGGGTAATTTAGTTTAATCCTTTGGCCAAAGCATTATATGCCTGCGAGCCACTTCAAGGCATGACCATAATATCGCAGGTCCTAACACTAACTGATTAAAAATCTTATTTACCTGAATAATTACATGAAGAATGATCTGCATTAGATCGGTCACAAAGAGCTGCATGAAAAGACCTGTACATATGGAAAGTGGGGAGGGGCGAGCTTAAAACCTGGGGAGGAGGGGCCAATAACCTCCAAAACAGCTAAGACCAGCTGGACAACATTAATAAACACACAGAAACCCAGTAAGCTCATATAAACTCCCAAAATTGCCACAATATATATATATATATATATATATATATATATATGTGCCCTCCGTAACACTCCTTTTGACACTTAAATACAAATATATATATTGTGATCATTTTGGGGGTTTATATGAGCTTACTGGGTATCTGTGTGTTTATATATGTATTATTTGAAATGTTTTTCACTGGTCTGATATACTGTATTGTGATAGAGAAAAGGGAAAAAACAGTCAATCACGGTAAAGTAAGGTTCTTTATGTCATTATATACATTATGTAGAGGCGTGCTAGACAACTACAACAGTTTGACAACTAACAAATGACGAGACGGGTTTCATGGAATGTTAGGGGTATTAACTCCCCAATTAAAAGGAACAAAATATTAAAGCATCTGAAGCACTTAAAAGCACTTATTCTGGAAACACATCTAAACAGGGAGGAGAGTAAGAAACTTAATACTAACTGGGTTGGTGAATGTGTATTCTCCCCAGCTGTGGGAAAGAAAGGGGTGGTAGCGATTCTGATAAGCAAAACACTACCATATGAGCTTATATCAACTTGGAGTGACACAGAGGGAAGGGTGGTACATTGTGTTCTCAAGATCAACAAAATAGATATATGTGTATATATAATATTTATGGCCCGAATAAACAGAGCCAGCCTTTCTTCCAGAGTGTAACTGATAAATTGTTGAAAAAAGAGGAGGTAACTTAATTGTGGGCTGTGATTTTAACGCTGTCAGTGATCCATTTTTAGATGAACCTTATCTTAATCAGAGAAAAGGAAAATCAAGATCTGCACAGAGAAGCATAGGGATGTTACAAGAAACATTGGGTTTGTTAGACTGCTGGAGGCTATTTGACCCAACTGAGAGAGAATATACTTTTTTGTCTCACCCGCATAAATCTTTCTCAAGACTACACTATATTCTAACAAGTGACCAAGGTGTCCGCAGTGGTGATTGAAGATATAATTGTAGCCCTTGTACCCCACCCCTAAGTGATATTGGGTGGGTCTGCTTCTTCAGCTACTGTACAAAGGGTTGGAGTGTACCTGTTGGTAAACAGGAGGGCTGAGTGCTCCGCGATGTTGTGGGGAGAAACAGGACAGGATCACAGCTTACCTTTTTTTCTTGCTTGGTGCAGCGCCTCCAGTCAGCATGGATCCTCTGTGATGGACCATACTGTAACCTCTTCTTCTTTTAGCAGACAATGAATCAGACTCCATTATATTTTCTTGGTCTTTATTGCATGCAGGTTACATAACAGAGCAATTACATTCTTCCCTTCTTGATGTGCCCTGACTCAGGCTTTAGGCCCAGGTCAGGCCTGTTGGACCCCTCCTCACATCTCCTTATGAGATGGAGGGTCGATGTTGCTCACTCCACAGAGGGAGAAAAGAAAGAGACAAGGGACCCAGAATTTAGGAAAGTGCCAGTATTTATTTCCCATGGGGAGTGACTCATAACAAGCCATATCTGGATACTGATAGGCCCTCACATCCAGTGTGTGGTCCAATCAGTACCACCCCTCAGGTTGGCACTCTCTGGCTGTTGCTAAGGCCCGCCCTTGGATACTCTGTTACAATCCAAGGATGCAAAAGCACACAAGGCCTTAGGAAGGAATTATCCCATCCACTGCCTGCACCTAACAGGGCTTACATTGGTAGGGCCCAGGAAAAGATATAGCGGCCGAGAGGCTATGTTATATAATCATATCAGACCATGCACCAGTATGGAACAAACACTACAAAACATACAATAAACATAAATGTCCTTGGCGCACTATCTGGTGAATAACCTGACAGTTAAAGAAGTCCAATTGGTCCTTGATGATAGGGATATTAAATCCGGAATCCAATCTTTTCTGGAGGTCCTTAGAGGTAGTTGAATCAAATCTGTATTGATATAAAAGACAGAACAACCATTGCGCAGTACTTCTGGTCAAACTTCAACTCCCCCACCGTTGCCAGCTACTTACATAAAAATGATTATAAAAGGGCCTCAAAAGGTATCTTTCACTTCTTCCCCGTCACCTTAATTCTGCTATGTTGCCAGGTGGGATGACTCCTCTGATAAGAGGGAGGCCTCTCTCCAGCGTGATACCGGAAAATAAGGGAATAGGGCCAATGGTATGATACCGTCACAATTTTAATACAATAAAAACAAGACTATAAATCAGTGCACTCACATGCTTATAGTCCCTATATACGTGGTACAATGTGCCGTCCGCTTGCGTGGCAGGATGCTGGGTTGCTGCAGATAGGGGTGAGATTCAGCGTGTGTCCCCGCTTCGTGGCCTCGATTCGGAGCGCCTCGTCTCACACCGATGATGTCACTGCTCAAGCTCCCCTTTTCCTCCGTGCATGCGTGGACGTAAGCAACGTAACACTGCTACAGAAACTCCACCCTACGCGCGTTTCGTGACTGCTGACGTCACTTCCTCAGGGGCAATGGAGTGTCCATGGTAGTAAGGGCTATTTAAACCCACCGGATTATCAATGCAGGGCTCCCATTGGATATAACCAAATTGGAAACCCCTGCTCATTACGTTGCACAATTTATCAATGTACAATCAAATGATATCATTAATACATGTAAATCAGATATTATAAAATTATAAAACCGCATTAGCACAAAATTAACTCAACAGAAGACAGGTAATTAATGTGTATGCTTATAAAATGAATTCGGAGGGGGTTAACCTATTTATTGCACAGGGGATTACCCTCTATTGCATCTAATAGAGAACTCAGAGGAAAGATGTTTATTGAGGTTGAGGAATATACTAGCAGATATCTAAACAATATTATATTGATCTATCCATTTTTTAAAAATGAAGCCAGATCAAACTCTATATTGAGTCCTTTTGGGGTCAGAGTTTTTAGAGTATATATCCAGAAGCTTTCGCGTCTGGATATCAGATTTATTTTATCTCCCCCTCTCCAATTTTGCTTTGGGCATTCAATTCCCTTACAGATTAACCCTGCTGGGTTCTGCCCATGCTTCAATCTAAAGTGGTTGGAGACACTATGTGTCTCCAAACCCCGTTTAATATTGAATACATGTTCTGCCAAGCGCCGCTTAAGTGGTCTACCTGTTCGCCCCACATATTGAAGCCCACACGGGCATTCTAACAGATAGACCACAAAAGGGCTCCTGCAGGTGATGAAAGACCTAATTGGGAATGATATACCTGTTATATTTGATTTGAAGTCTTTACATTTTTTACCATATTTGCAGCCTATACATTTATTACATAAAAAGTATCCATTGAGTTCCTTTAACCATGTAGTGTTCCGTGACTTTACCTGGTTAAATGGGCAACTTGGTGAGAGTTTTAATTTAAGGTTGTCAGCCTTTTTAAAAACTATCTGTGGATGCTGGGGTAATATATTTTTTAGCTTCACATCACCAAGTAGGATACTCCAATGCTTTTTAATTATTGTTGTAATTTTATTTGCCATGCCATTATATTTCGTGATGAAAGGAATAAACTCTACCCCATCTTTTTTAATTATGGTCTTTTTATTCATTTGAATTAATTCCTCTCTATTTGTGTTTTTAGCTGCCTCTAGTGCCTTTTTTACCCTATTATGGTTATATTCCCTTTCAAAGAACTTGGTTTTTAGTTCGTTGGCCTGTGTGTTAAATATTGCTTCCTGTGAGCAATTCCGTTTCGTTCGTAGAAACTGGCCTTTGGGAATATTATTTATCCATCTAGGATTGTGATTACTCGATGCTAGTAAGTAAGTGTTTGCATCTACTTTCTTATAAAAGGTCTTAGTTTCAATTAATCCATTTTCAATGAATAAGGTTAGGTCTAGAAAATCAATGGTGAGTGGATTTATATTGAAGGTAAATTTTAAATTCATATTATTGTTGTTAAGATACTGTTGGAATTTACCCAAATCCACTTCATTACCACCCCAGATACATAGCACATCGTCGATATAGCGCCTCCATAGCACCAGGTCCGCCCCAAATGGGCTGTTGGAATGGATATAGTTTTCCTCCCACATGCCCATAAATATGTTGGCATAACTAGGGGCGAACCTGGTACCCATGGCAGTGCCACATACCTGGAGGTAGTAATCATTATCGTAATTGAAGAAGTTATGGGTAAGGATATATCTAATCCCTTCTATTATAAATTCCCTAAATCCCGATTCGAGACTATCATCCTGCTCTAACACTCTCCTAATGGCCTCCACACCTTGGTCATGATTGATGACGGTGTATAGAGAGGTCACGTCACACGTGACCCATATATAATGATCCTCCCACTTAAGATCATTTACTATATTTAAAACATGGGTGGTATCTCGAAGATACGATGGTATTTGGGAGACATATTTTTGTAATGCAGAATCAATAAACTGGGACAGATTTGAGGTCATCGACTTAATCCCAGAAATTATTGGGCGACCGGGGGGATTCCAGAGATCCTTGTGGATCTTTGGTATGAAATAGAATATTGGAATCCTTGGCTGTTCAATATCCAAGAATTCCAATTCCCCCTTTGTAATTATACCATCTGTGAATCCCTTATCTAAATATTTAGGGAGAAAAGATACCCCACGAACTGCGAGACGCAAAAGAATAGAGGATTCAGAGGAAAAGAGGAGGAAGGAGGAAAGAGAAAAAAGTCAGACCAAGCGAGCCCCAGGTAGAGGTCAGCAATGTGTTTAATATTAGCAGCCAACAAATATCCGAAGTTGAGGAGAGGGTCCTTTCGAAGGGGCTCAATTTTGCCCCCTCCCAGGGACCTAACATGTTTGATTTATATATAGATACTCAAAAATTCGTCAGACGACTAACACTCAAAAAATATTTTCTTAAAGATGCGGTGAGTAGAGAGGTTATGCAGGCAAACAATAATACAAATAATATTCAGGTGAGTCCACCAAATAAATTTAAAAGACCTTCTATTTTCTATCCTAAACATGTTAAGGGTAATTTTATAGAGACATTCACCGAATTGGTAATTCAGGATTTAGAGAAGGCCACCAGCGAGTTTAAGTTTGATAAACACAACTTGACCAAAATAGAGATAGATGCTGTTAAGAGCCTATAGAGTAATACTCAAATTGTAATCAAAGGAGCAGACAAGGGGGGCGGTATTGTAATCATGGACTCAGCATATTACAAAAAGGAGTCCATGAGAATACTCAGTGATCCCACGACCTATCAAAAGTTGCCAGGTAATCCAACGGCTAAGTTTAAGATAGCCCTGTCCTGCCCCCGGCTAGCCCACCCAGCAGCAACAAATTAAACTAGACATCGGTCTCGGAGGCGATGAGCAGAGTCGCGGCATCCCGTCCTCCCTCCCCCTCCCACCCTCTTCCCCTCCCCCCCCCACCTAACTTTACTTTATGATTATTTATTATTTAAGACTATGTCAATACTTATAACTATGTTTTGATGACAATGTTTGCGCTCAGCTGTTATACATAAGAGATATGAATAATGCATGTCACAGTACTGGAAATAAAATGTATATATGCTGTATTTTCACAAAAATAAAAAATACAAGTTATAAAAAAAAAAAAAGATAGCCCTAAATAAATATTTAGATAAGGGATTCACAGATGGTATAATTACAAAGGGGGAATTGGAATTCTTGGATATTGAACAGCCAAGGATTCCAATATTCTATTTCATACCAAAGATCCACAAGGATCTCTGGAATCCCCCCGGTCGCCCAATAATTTCTGGGATTAAGTCGATGACCTCAAATCTGTCCCAGTTTATTGATTCTGCATTACAAAAATATGTCTCCCAAATACCATCGTATCTTCGAGATACCACCCATGTTTTAAATATAGTAAATGATCTTAAGTGGGAGGATCATTATATATGGGTCACGTGTGACGTGACCTCTCTATACACCGTCATCAATCATGACCAAGGTGTGGAGGCCATTAGGAGAGTGTTAAAGCAGGATGATAGTCTCGAATCGGGATTTAGGGAATTTATAATAGAAGGGATTAGATATATCCTTACCCATAACTTCTTCAATTACGATAATGATTACTACCTCCAGGTATGTGGCACTGCCATGGGTACCAGGTTCGCCCCTAGTTATGCCAACATATTTATGGGCATGTGGGAGGAAAACTATATCCATTCCAACAGCCCATTTGGGGCGGACCTGGTGCTATGGAGGCGCTATATCGACGATGTGCTATGTATCTGGGGTGGTAATGAAGTGGATTTGGGTAAATTCCAACAGTATCTTAACAACAATAATATGAATTTAAAATTTACCTTCAATATAAATCCACTCACCATTGATTTTCTAGACCTAACCTTATTCATTGAAAATGGATTAATTGAAACTAAGACCTTTTATAAGAAAGTAGATGCAAACACTTACTTACTAGCATCGAGTAATCACAATCCTAGATGGATAAATAATATTCCCAAAGGCCAGTTTCTACGAACGAAACGGAATTGCTCACAGGAAGCAATATTTAACACACAGGCCAACGAACTAAAAACCAAGTTCTTTGAAAGGGAATATAACCATAATAGGGTAAAAAAGGCACTAGAGGCAGCTAAAAACACAAATAGAGAGGAATTAATTCAAATGAATAAAAAGACCATAATTAAAAAAGATGGGGTAGAGTTTATTCCTTTCATCACGAAATATAATGGCATGGCAAATAAAATTACAACAATAATTAAAAAGCATTGGAGTATCCTACTTGGTGATGTGAAGCTAAAAAATATATTACCCCAGCATCCACAGATAGTTTTTAAAAAGGCTGACAACCTTAAATTAAAACTCTCACCAAGTTGCCCATTTAACCAGGTAAAGTCACGGAACACTACATGGTTAAAGGAACTCAATGGATACTTTTTATGTAATAAATGTATAGGCTGCAAATATGGTAAAAAATGTAAAGACTTCAAATCAAATATAACAGGTATATCATTCCCAATTAGGTCTTTCATCACCTGCAGGAGCCCTTTTGTGGTCTATCTGTTAGAATGCCCGTGTGGGCTTCAATATGTGGGGCGAACAGGTAGACCACTTAAGCGGCGCTTGGCAGAACATGTATTCAATATTAAACGGGGTTTGGAGACACATAGGGCCTCATGCAGTAAGCGTTGATAAGGGAAATATGGCCATGTTATAGCCAAAATTGGGTTTGAGATTCAGTAAGCGCCGATAAGTGCTTCATATCGCCAGGTTTCGGAGCCGATAATTTGGTTATGGCCAGTCGCCTGCCGATAAGCCTGTTTTCGACACTGATCGCCACTTTTTTAAATCGGCTGGATTCAACAAAAAAAAACAGCTTATCGGGGCTGATCGGCACTACGAAATTGAGATGTTATGGCCGATTTCTCCCGCCAACTAAAGTTGGCAGTTTGGACGGGAGAACGATCGCTAAGGCTGCCGGAACGGCACTTAGAAAAAAAACATCTTCTGTACATCAATGGAAGTCAATGGAGCGGGGACGTATAACAGTATAGTACTGTTTACGTTTCATTGCTCACAATACAAGGGGGATTTGCATTACAGTGTGGGGGCATTCCCTGCATTGTGTCACAGCTGATGTGTCTTATTTGCATAACATTCGACTTTTACATGTTTTCAGCATTTGCGGGTCACATTACTCATCATGTGATGATGTGGCAAGGGAAAATACTATACTACACTCTTAAAGGAGAACCTCACATCATATCACACATTTTACTCAACTCAGCGACAATTATTTACATGATGTCACACATGTCACACATGTCACTCATACACAGTATATTCATCTTCCTTTACATTACACAATGCTTGTAATGTGACACGCATCTTTAAACGTTCATGTACATCTGTCTTCTCATGTTTACATATACTTTTGGGTCCTCCCTATTTTCATGACGTCACTTATTGGACGCTCAATCACATTGCATGTTTACATTGTAACCGTTGCATTACAAGCACTTCAACCTAACTTATACACACATGTACAGTAATTCATCATTGGGACACCTTGTAAACTCATTCTATACCAACTATCCTCCTTACACAAATGCATGCATATGCACACGACTATTCATTGTTGCCAACATGTCACAATAACATGGATAATTACACATGTTACACAAAACTTTTCCCACGTCAATCTCAGCCTTTTTGTCTCATTACATGACTGACTCTTGCGTTCACAAGTGTTACATGCATTGCACATGCAACTATTTATTTGCAAGCAATCTTTGTACAAAGCTTCACGTCACATCATTGCCAAATATCATCATTCCCTGCAGAATACACACAACAAATACTTAGAACAACAAGTGCACACAGCTTGCCACAGAAGTACTTTATTATGTTAATGTAACACCTTGCATTTTACTATGTCACCTGACATCATCACATACCTATTTAAAGGACGCACATTACCTGCTCATTCACAGCTACTCATTTCAAAATGTTGAGATTGTTTAGGAGACGGAGGAACATTCTTTTCTATGACATGCTTGATGATGAAGACAATCATATAGGGCAAGGGAGGGACACACCGAGGGACAGTGACAGTGACGCGGATACGACAGGGACAGGGAGAGGGACAGGCCGAGGGACAGGTAGAGGGACAGGAGATCAGAGGAGAAGACAGAGGAGACAACTTGTGCCTCGTCCGCGTCTGTACAGGGAGAGAACCCTGTTAGATGGGATGAGTGAGGAGGAGATTGTAAGTCGCTATCGTTTGAGTTCAGCAGCAATCTTAGCTCTTTATGAGGAGATAAGGGGGGATTTAGATTTTTTCACAGCCAGAGGTCGTGCAGTCCCTGGGCTTGTTAAAATGCTGTGCTCATTACATTATCTTGCTTCCGCGTCATACCAGACAACTGTGGGCATAGTGGGCGGGGTCTCGCAATCTACATTCTCGCGGGCCTTGACCCAGTTTCTCTATGCACTCAATAGACGCGCTAGGAATTATATTCATTTTCCTACAGAGGCGACAGAGTGGCTGGAAGTCAGGACTGGCTTTTATAATATAGCAGGGATACCATGTGTGCTGGGTGCAATCGATTGCACACATGTTGCTTTGATTGCACCTAGTCAGAGTGAGCATGTGTACCGCAATCGGAAGCACTACCATTCACTCAATGTACAGGTGGTATGTGATGCCACGATGAGGATAATGCATGTGGTACCCAAGTTCCCTGGTTCCAGTCACGATTCCTCTATCCTGAGGAACTCTTCAGTCTTCCATGCGTTCGAAGAGGGACATTTTGAACCTGGTTGGCTGCTGGGTGAGTACATATTTACATGTTCTAACACAAAACACATGTTGATTTAGGAATGTTGGCATTGTACAATTTGATCACTAATGTCAGCTTATGTGTGCTCCATTCATTATAGGTGACTCAGGATACGGAATTAGGCCGTGGCTCTTGACTCCGGTGCTAAACCCTCAAACTGAAGCAGAGGACAGGTACAATGCAGCCCATATATCTACAAGATCTGTTATAGAGAGGACATTTGGCCTACTCAAGACCAGGTTTAGGTGTCTGGACAGAACTGGTGGGGCTCTTCTATACAAGCCTCAAAAAGTGTCTGATATTATCCTTGCCTGTTGCATTTTGCACAATGTTGCACTCAGGCACAATGTACAGTCAGACCTAGCTGAGGCTTTGGTAGACGAGCATCCCACCCATGTAGCTGCTGAAAATGAACAAACAGCCAGTGGTGGCCAGACACGACAGAATCTCATCAATTCATTTTTTTCTTGTAAGTACAAACTCATATGTTCCTAGTACTACTTTTATAGTTTAATTATGTTATATTAACAATAATGTTTCTTTATATAACCTTCTGTTAGGACACAGATGAATATGGGTTGCACACCTTTCTTTTCTCTGCTGTGTGCACAAAGGGATGTGGCACCGGTATGTTATTGTTGCACAGGTTATATAATCCCTCTTCAATTGTACTTTAGTTGTGTGTATGTGAATACAACTTGGGTAACAAAGCAATAATATTTTAGCATTGTGTTATTCCTTATGCTAAGACAAAACACATATTATGCCCATAATCATTCATGCTTCTAGTATGCTTACATACAATGTTATTGGTGCAGTGTAACATGTACATCCATATGATGTGTACACCAGGCTGATTTACATTTTGAATGTCATGAAATATACATGGTGTTGTACATTTAACACCAAATACACACTTTGCTGTGTTGTTTACGGTACTGAAGATGGCATGTCAATGTTTGCAATTTATATATTGTTCCTTTGCATTATAGGTATATCTCCAGTATGACTGATCATGGTATGTATATTTGCTGACATCTCTCATAAGATGTGGCTACCTCAATCTTCCTATAATTATTGGAACTAAAAACCCAACATATTGGTTTAAACACAAATGTTACATATATGTACTTTCTGTATCATGTATATGCATTTAGCTACTCTTGAGCTTTCATGTGCATTGTATTACAAAATGATTACTCACATTTCATCACATTTTATGTATGTTTCCTTATAATTTCCATTAATGTAATATAGAGGTGGTTGGAGAAAAGGGGATAACTGTACTTATTTGTTTACTTACGGGAGCACATTCATCACTAGCATAGACACACTTTTTAAGACAACTGTTTGTGTCTCTATCAATTGGTGTAGGATCCATGTATAACACCGACAAATGATAACACCAGCTTTATTATGGTAGCTTATATCATCATATTGACTATACTATGTATTTCTAAACGATTAATAAACACAGTAAACTATAGTTAGTTAGGTTAATGAAATATACACAGAAACGTACTTCATAACATGATGGTGATGTCATATTCAGAACATCATGCATTGGAGGGGACCATAACATCTGGCCACTAACATTATTTGCTACAGTCCCAAACCATTTTATCTACATACCCATGTAACAAGAGATTTTAAAAATAAATGGCTACTTGGTTGTAAGTGTCCTTTACATTGGGAGAAGGAGTGGCTCACTGAGTAAAGACACACACTGGCACTGATAGTTTGAAGCAGGGGAGTCTGGTTCAATTCCCGGTGTGGGCTCCTTGTGACCTTGGCCAAGTCACTTTATCTCCCTGTGCCTCATGCGGCAAAAAAACATTTGTACGTTCCACGGGCCAGGGACCTCAGGCTGAAACATGTGTCTGTAAATCGCTGCGTACAACTAGCAGCCCTATACATGAACATGCTCATATTATTATTATTATTGTTACATAGTTTCGACAGTCATACGTTCCATTACATATTAGAATACACAAATGTGTTAGCAGAGTGGGAATGGTTGTTATATATAAAACACACCATGTCATAAAATGTTAGTAGTCATTAAAGAACACGCAATAAAAATTCATGAGGCACTCTTTTGCAACATCATTATGTTAATTAAGTGCTTATGCAATATAGGCATAAGGGTATCACATTTTTAATTGTTTGTTAATAAGCGCTGCAAGCAATATAAAATTAGTTCCATATGTAGTATAGTAGTCGGTGGCTCCTCCTCACAATCATCTCATATAAAGGTAGACTCTTCTGAAATCATACATTGATCCGATTGTATCTTCCCCGACATCTCTGAAATACAGCAAACACATGATGGTCAAAGATGGCACCTTACTAGATATGCATCCGTGACAACGCGTTACGCAGCTCTATATGATTGTGTAGATACACACGTCAGTCACTTATATGTTAGAAGTAAAACTGTTCATCAGTATGTAATGTTTCTTTAAATTTGTAGCAGGCATAACTATGTATAAGAAGTGAACGTTGCCTGTATACTGAAAGATGTGCGCGCACATCTTTGTGTGCGCACGCACTTCACGCTTGGCTCCACTAACTGTTAGCGCATGCGCAAAACAAAGCGTACGTTGTGCGTTCAATACATGTTGAAAATACCAGTAAACATAACATCTTTATTTCAAATACAATGAAGACGAAACTACATTCGTTCTAAACGAGTACATCTGTATTCTTTTTAAACAGACGTGTTTGAACAGAAAGCACGGCCGATAACACAATGCGCAAATGCAATACGTGTGACGTCATGTTAAGCCAGCGTGAAACGCACGCTAACACTCCTCCCACTCAATTAACATTCGGCTAACGCCCAGGGTACGCCTACAAACACTGAGCCGCACGCATCACACACTGCAGTTACCGTTACTATAACAAAACATGACAGCCAATAGGCTTTGAGGCGCGCACGTCGCTTGGGGGCGGGACTTACATCACTAATCCTTTTTAAGGACGCCTTGGCCCATGACAAGGGTCCCACGTCATACGTGGTGGACCCGGTTTTCAATGTTGTAGATGTTGCATGATAACAAAACAGGTATGTGTTAGAGTAATGGTAAAATGTTGCTAATATGTTTAAAGGGATAGGAAAGTACGTATATTTATTCCGTCAGCAATGTGTACTACTCTTTCAGGTCCTACTATATTGTATTAGGAAACAATTTGTTTGTGATCGCTACATGTTATGCAGTCTGCAATGTTACGCTGTATCCACGCATTGAAAGTGAAAATGGTGGTTACAAAAAAAAAAAAAATTTAAACGCAGAGTCAACGCATAACGATTGTTATATTTACCATTCTTCTAGAATTAACTCTTCGCCTGGCTGCAACTGGTCGCTCCAGAAATGCAAGCCATTTTCATCCACGCTTAACCCAACCGCTGAATCCAGTATGGCACATATCTCCTCCAGGATGCGCTCATAGGAATCGCCACTGCTTTCTTCAAATAATTGGTCGGGAGGTAGGTTCATTTCTTCCGGTTCCCATTCCAATGCAATTTCAGCTGAAAGGCTTGGTACATAATCATAGTACTTTTGTTCTTGTACAATGTGGGTTTCAGGAATGGAGGCTGCAGATATTGCAGCACGTATCGATTCAAACGGATCAGTAGTAGCGGATACATTGCTATTGCCATTAGGAATAAATATGCCTTTCACGACAATATAAGTGCCGTCTTTCAGGATAAATTGTTTTTCCGGGGCAATCTTCCAGAAACCATAGGTGTGTTGTAGCTTATCCTGGTCACGTTCAAAAAAGTCATTACTTGATAAAGTGAATCTTATTGAGGAATTAAAATTCCGTGCATGCTTACGGTCTTGGTAATAAGGATATTTTGCTCGAATGAAATCATCGATTTGGCGTGTGCTTGCTTTCTGTCCGCGACTGTTCAAGATGGCTTCACAGATCATGTACTTATACCCTAAAAGGGGATTAATATTGTTAACGAATTCATCAGCCATGTCTGAGTAGCACAAAAGCTGTGTGCAGGTCTGTGTTATTTGCTCATCAAAATGAATGTGCTGAATGGCTAACAAACTCCTGTTTTTCCTTGTCAAGGTCAACAAAAGTAACTACTTTGACTCCTTATTTCAAACGCCAATTGGATTTGTTTGTCTAATTGGGTTAACAGTTGTGGTTCGTGATATGGGACTGTGGGAGAAACATTTCTCCTTCTTTTATCTCGTTTGTGAAAAACATCCCTAGACTGTGAATGCGTTCACATAGTGTTTTTTGAAAACTAACAAAGACCAGTGTGTGAAAATATTTCTTAGCCAGGCATATCAGTAAAAACACACCTGCAAAAAGAAATGTTTTTTCCCCGCTTACATTTCTGTGTGTATGTGAAAGTCTGGTTAACTCCCTGTCTGCATGAGTTTAAATACGTGTGTATATATATATATATATATATATATATATATATATATATATATATATATATATATATATATATATATATATATATATATATATATAATATATCTCTAATAAAAATATATATATATTTATATATAATATTTTATTTTTTTTTATATTGCAGGAGTACACACAACATTGATGGCATTAAGTATACCTTGTATGAAACCTATTTAAATGGTGAGAAACATGATTGAATTAAGTAATAAACATTTGTTTAAGCACAATACTGTTAGAGTCTCATACTTAGGATATTTCTCAAACATTAGGCCTGTATTATTAAAATAGTGTTTTCACAAGGAAGCATGAAGTGTATTAGTTTGTGTATACCAGTTTATATAGTACTATATATATATATATATATATATATATATATATATATATATATATATATATATATACACATATATATATATATATACACATATACATATATACATATATATACACATATACATATATATATACACACTCACACACTCACACTCACACTCACTCAGTGTGTGTGTGTGTGTGTGTGTGTGTGTATATATATTATTATACATTCTGAGATGTTATAGAAACGAACACACAACTGATTAAAGGACAAAATTACAATGGCCAAGCAAGGCAAAGGTAAGTAATAATTTACACATAATCCTGCTGTACACGTACAAGAAAGATGTTTGCACTTACTTAGGTGTTTTAATAATTGCATGTGACTAATATGCATATGCAATTCTTACATCAATTAACACACCCAAATGCAATGTTTTGCTGCAAAGTCAATGGCAGCTTCTCTAAACTTAGCAACTGGCTCCTGGTGGACCATTACTGAACAGACGATTACAACATAAATATTTATAACACAATTAATTATGAGTGTTAACATTTCCAAAACTTCACGTCTACAAGCACATAGTTGAAAGTTTGGAAACAACACAGTCTTCAGCATACATACAATAGTAATTAGATAATCTGAAGTCAACAAAACAAGGCCAAAGACATATTTTCTGAATTATAACATTTATTTTTTTTGTTCCTTTTGCGAGCGAGTAACAGGCCTGCTTGTTGTCTCTTGAATTTTCCTTTTTCTTTTGCCACCAACTTTAGGCACAACAGAGCCACTTTGAGTGGCCTCTGGCACTTCACGGGCAGGGCTTGTGGCCAGTGACTGTTCACCTACGGGGCTTGTGGCCAGTGACTCACCTACAGGGCTTGTGGCCAGTGACTCACCTACAGGGCTTTTGGGCAGTGATTCACCTACAGGGCTTTTGGGCAGCGATTCACCTACAGGGCTTTTGGGCAGCGATTCACCTACAGGGCTTTTGGGCAGCGACTCACCTACAGGGCTTTTGGGCAGCGATTCACCTACAGGGCTTTTGGGCAGCGACTCACCTACAGGGCTTTTGGGTAGTGACTGTTCACGGACAGGGCTTGTGCCCAGTGACACATGTGAGCAAGTTGGTAGACACTGCACAAGTGATGGTTGGTCTGTTTCATGTGTGTCTTGTTTTGTTTTTGTCGCCTCCTTTGTAGGTGTCTGCTGCTGAATTTGTACAGATGGCAGCGGTAGGATGTCATCAGGAACCTGCACAGCAATGTCTGCTACTTGACCGGTAACATTTGGGCCTGGTGAATGAATATCAGATGAATGTGGTGAAAACTGACCTGCATGAACAGATCCTGGCTGGGAGGTGTTGAATTGTGGTACATTAGTCATTCTCCAGTAATTAGCTTGTGTTTGCTGAACAACTAATGCTTCGAATGAGGTGTTGATTTTTTGCAACTGTTTAGGCACTTCAATGAAGACTCTGTGGAGATGTGCCAATTGTGATACTGTTTCTTCCTGCAGTCCAATCATCCTTTCCAGCACTGTCATCATGTCTGAATGGCGACGATTTTCTGCGTCCACTATTTTTCCCTCTGAAGCTACAATTGCATCGTATGTGGAAGTTGATGGACGATTTGGCGGTACAACAGTTTCTATTGGCACCTCTTCATGGTCACATGATTGTATTTCAGTCTCTTCTGTGGCGTCATCCTCATCATACTCATCATCCTCATCACCATGATGTTCTAAAAAGAAATGTACACATTATTAAATGGCATGTTAATGTATGCTGTGTTACTATGTAATTGTACTGTGTCCTAAGTAACACCTAACATGTTAGCATACGTTTTATAACCTCATTAAAAACTACCTTGACTTACGAATAATGTTTGGACTCAGTATGAAATATGAATGAATGAAAAGTTGCTCTAAACTCAGAAGTCCTACATGATAATTAACATCACTAACACAATACATGTTGCCTTACACTTAATTTTCACTGACACTAAGTAATCCTATTTAAAGAAGATGTGCAAAACAAATAATGCACATGACAACATAACATATAGAAGAGCACATATTATATGGCCAGCAAATGATACACTCACCTTCTAGTAGTGTTGAGCTGGCTGACCCAGGTGAAGACACTTGTTCCATCTCAGGTGACACATGTCCTCCAGGGGCAACTATATATAACAATAACATAAGTTTTACATTTACATGTGTAAATATTGAACAAACACTTATTGTATGTTCTGTATTTATGATTAACTAACAACATCAGTTCCTTAACCGAAAATGTGTGTGAAAGTGAACATAAATAGTTGTAATAACACTGTACATGCCTGTGTACTTAGAATTTTTGAGTTCCCTAACATACAACATACTATGTTTCTGCAGTAATGCGTGAGGATAAATAGATTAAATGAGTACATAAAAATCATATGTTGTGTAGTGATATCAGTATCATAATGTACATAACTATCATGAGATGACCATTCACAATGGTTATCATGAAGGTGGTCATATTGCAAAAAGTGTTGTTTTTGGTAGAGGATATGTGTGGTACATTAATCGAAGATGTGGCACACCTGAATGTGGCTGTGACTCAACAAGACAACACATGCAGTGTGTGATAATGTGTCTTTCATAGTAGTTCAACTATAGATATGAGTGAACTAATGTGTGACGTACGCTTTGATAAGTAATGAGTTGTTGGGGCATTTAGTAGCTAGAGTTAAGCTTTCAAATGAGTGTGATTAACTTCAGTTGTGCTATTCAGGTTGTAAGAAAGGTATTCCCTTCCCCAAAAAGCCTAATCAGCCACACCTTTCAATGACTTGAAACAGGTGCAAATGGTGTGAACTAAGTTGACCGTGAAATGAGGCTGTAATTAGTGTGTGTGCTGAACCCCACCCCCTCTGTTGAAGTGTATGCTGTGATGAGATATTAATTGCAGCTGCTTTAACACAATGGTAGATGAGCTAAGTAGTCATCTGCAGTGTTTAAGTTATGAAAACAATGACATAACATATGATACGTGTGCCTCATTATGCTGTCTGTATATGACATAAAGCAAAAATGGACCTTTTCATAAGCAACTATAGATGTGTTAGTGCCAGTGATGTTTGTAGGCCGTTACATGCAATTTCTTTGATGCATGCTTAAAATAGGCAGTAATGTCATGTTTGTCGGAGTAAAATCAATAAAATACACAATAATATGATACATATTTCTGTTCTGTACCTGTAGCTACTAATAATTTCTCATGAACATGTGTTACACATGTGTACTACCCTGTTGTTCCCCATCTTCGCCCACCATCAATTGCTTCCACTGCAGCTATGCATTTTGGGAATTCACATGTAAATGAGCACGCAATGGCACGTGCTATATTAGTTACTGCTTTTAGTAGGACTACTACATATATGTCTATTTTGAGATATATATATACAGAATCAGACATATACATATATAGATGCAGGTATGCTTATATTGTGAAGACAGTATAAAAAGCAGTGTAAATATGCAAAATAACTGTAAGCAACGACACGCCTAGTACAGTAATATTTATCACCTGCTGGAAATTGTGACGGATAAATTCCAATGTCACGGTCACCAGCCAAGCCTTCCACGACGACGGTAAGTAATTTTGGCCGAAGCAGCTCCTCCAATGGAGTCAATATGAGACGTTGTGGTGTGGGCCCACCTCCAGTGCCAGTAGCATGCACGCGTTGGTCTTGTATTTTCTTTTTCAATTTGGACCTAATATCATCAAATCTTTTCCGACAATGATACTTGTCCCTGACACTATTCCCACAGGCATTGACACCAATGACTATTGTGTCCCACATTTCTTTTTTGCTTGCTGCACTTGTCCGCCCTTGAAAAACATATAAAAGATATGAGGTAAATTAATAATAATATAAGCACCAGTTTCCTACACTGCTAGCTGTTCCAAGAGATAGCAAACATGCTGTTTTATGTGTAATATGTGCAGCACATGAGCATTCACTACTAAACCTATACATGTAAGCAAGGTTGCATTCATATTGTATGCAGTTCTGGCAAATTGACCGCCTGTGTTTATTTGTCCTTGTAAGGCATGATAAAAAGCTGTGTTTCCACACTAATGAACATAGAAAGATATTGTGTACCCATATTTGCATATGAACAAAACTCAGATGACCTAGGATCACATGTATTTGAATAATAAATGTAAAGTTACACTTACCTACTAAATGTCCATAGAGACTGTCATAGTGCTCCAGAATGCCAGTGACAAGAGCCCTATTTTCCTGGTCATTGAAGCGAGGATTACGTGGCTTCTCCACACGTTTTTTCCGAGCAGGTTTAGGGTCAGAGCTTGGCTGGTGCTGACTGGACTCTCCTTCTTCCAATGGAAGAGCCTCCAAAAGCTGGCCACCAGCAAGCACGCCACCACCAGACACCCCATCAGCAACTGCGCCACCAGCAGCACTCCCAGCACCAGCACTCCCACTCCTAGCACCAGCACTCACACTCCTAGCACCAGCACTCACACTCCTAGCACCAGCACTCCCAGCACCAGCACTCCCACTCACAGCAACAGCACTCCCACTCCCAACAACAGCACTCCCACTCCCAACAACAGCACTCCCACTCCCAGCAACACCACTCGCAGCACCAGCACTCCCACTCCCAACAACAGCACTCCCACTCCCAGCAACACCACTCGGTGCACCAGCAACATCACTCCCCTGAACAGAACGTTCACTCCGACGCGTACTCGCACGAGTAGCACTCCCACTCCCACCAGCATCACTCTTCCCACGCTTTGCGGGCATACTTCCAGCACTCACAAAAAACAGACAAGAAATGTACAGGCAATCACACGACCCACTTCCACATATAAAACAAGACAAAGATGTAAACAAAACAACAAAGGACAAAGCTCACCCAATACACAACAAGTCTCTCAGTCAATATGCAAATCTTCAATCGTCCAGCTCTGTGCGTCTCTCTCTCTCTCACTCCCAACAACACAGAGAATGATTAGCAGTACACGTTGCCTTTAAATATGGCGCGCAATCAAAAACATGCTTGTTTCGCCTGATTCAGCAAGATTTGTGATTGTGCAACCTAACAGCACCCCGCCACGCACGCCGATACACCTGTGTGTGATCGGCTCATCATCGTGAGAGTGGGCGGATTTGTTTTCTGGTTGATTTTGAATGTATTCGGCACTTACTGCATACGGAGAGGGAAAAACGCCAATAACATGACTAATCGATAAGCTTGCCGATTTCACATAATCGTCGCTTACTGCATGAGGCCCATAGTGTCTCCAACCACTTTAGATTGAAGCATGGGCAGAACCCAGCAGGGTTAATCTGTAAGGGAATTGAATGCCCAAAGCAAAATTGGAGAGGGGGAGATAAAATAAATCTGATATCCAGACGCGAAAGCTTCTGGATATATACTCTAAAAACTCTGACCCCAAAAGGACTCAATATAGAGTTTGATCTGGCTTCATTTTTAAAAAATGGATAGATCAATATAATATTGTTTAGATATCTGCTAGTATATTCCTCAACCTCAATAAACATCTTTCCTCTGAGTTCTCTATTAGATGCAATAGAGGGTAATCCCCTGTGCAATAAATAGGTTAACCCCCTCCGAATTCATTTTATAAGCATACACATTAATTACCTGTCTTCTGTTGAGTTAATTTTGTGCTAATGCGGTTTTATAATTTTATAATATCTGATTTACATGTATTAATGATATCATTTGATTGTACATTGATAAATTGTGCAACGTAATGAGCAGGGGTTTCCAATTTGGTTATATCCAATGGGAGCCCTGCATTGATAATCCGGTGGGTTTAAATAGCCCTTACTACCATGGACACTCCATTGCCCCTGAGGAAGTGACGTCAGCAGTCACGAAACGCGCGTAGGGTGGAGTTTCTGTAGCAGTGTTACGTTGCTTACGTCCACGCATGCACGGAGGAAAAGGGGAGCTTGAGCAGTGACATCATCGGTGTGAGACGAGGCGCTCCGAATCGAGGCCACGAAGCGGGGACACACGCTGAATCTCACCCCTATCTGCAGCAACCCAGCATCCTGCCACGCAAGCGGACGGCACATTGTACCACGTATATAGGGACTATAAGCATGTGAGTGCACTGATTTATAGTCTTGTTTTTATTGTATTAAAATTGTGACGGTATCATACCATTGGCCCTATTCCCTTATTTTCCGGTATCACGCTGGAGAGAGGCCTCCCTCTTATCAGAGGAGTCATCCCACCTGGCAACATAGCAGAATTAAGGTGACGGGGAAGAAGTGAAAGATACCTTTTGAGGCCCTTTTATAATCATTTTTATGTAAGTAGCTGGCAACGGTGGGGGAGTTGAAGTTTGACCAGAAGTACTGCGCAATGGTTGTTCTGTCTTTTATATCAATACAGATTTGATTCAACTACCTCTAAGGACTCCAGAAAAGATTGGATTCCGGATTTAATATCCCTATCATCAAGGACCAATTGGACTTCTTTAACTGTCAGGTTATTCACCAGATAGTGCGCCAAGGACATTTATGTTTATTGTATGTTTTGTAGTGTTTGTTCAGTATTGATTGTGCATTCCTTGTGGATAGGTGTGTCATTCTCGTCCATAGGCAGCCACTTCCTCAGTTTAATAATTAGATTGCAGGATTCAGTTCATATTCATTATAAATTCATTTATAGAGGAATTAATAATTAGAGACTTATATATCACAAGTAGGTAGTTAAGTTAGATTAATAGGTTGAGCGCTTTAGTATATGTTTTAGTTTAGTTTAATATCACCATGCACCAGTATGGTTAGAGATACATTTAGGATTTAGGGAACACAAAAATAGAATCTGGAGATTTCCATCTTATCTACATAATAATGAGGAGTATAAAGCTTTCCTTCTCAATAGCTGGCACTATTTCCAGGAAAAAAATGCTATACACCAAAATGAGGGGAAAAGGTATTAGGAAACCGCTAAAGCGGTTATGAGAGACAAGATTCTAACATACATGAACAAACGTGGGAAAGAAACAGAAGCAAAATACATTAAATCTAGCAAGGAATTAAACAGGGCATTCGGTCACTTCAAACAAAATCCCACCCCAGAAAACAGGGACAAATACATGGAAGCAAAGAATATATGCGAAATATGGCTACACAGAAAGAAACAGAAAAATCTCCATTTAGAAACCTTAACCTTTATAAGTACGGTAACAAGGCAGGTAAATTATTAGAAAATCTAGTTAGACGAGCTACATAGCCAAAACACATACTTAGGATGCGTAAAGCTTCAGGTGAACTAACATCATCTCCTGAAGAAATATGTACAGTTATCAAAAACTGTATACTACCAGTGAGATGTATGATGTAGCTCAAGACAAGTTTTTACAGGGATTAAAGTTCCCAAAAATAACGAATGAAGAGCAACAACAACTAAACGCTCCAATTACCAGGGAAGAAATAGAGGCTGTCATAAAGAAACTTAAAAATGGGAAGGCACCAGGGCCTGATGGCTTTACGGCCAAATTCTATAAAATCTTGGTGCTAGAAGTAGAACTACCCCAGCAAATCACCTTCAAAGAGATAGTAGACAGAGGGAAATATTTGGAAACCGTAAAACAGCATTCATCAGAATTTTACATAAAGACGGTAAAGACCCTCTTGTGCCAGGTTCATATCGACCCATATCCTTATTAAATCAGGATATAAAAATTATCTCACAAATTCTGGCAGAGAGGCTGGCCACAGTATTATAAGGTCTGATCCATAAAGATCAAACAGGGTTTGTAAAGGGTAGATCTTCAGTGAACAAAATAAGAAAAGTATTAGGATTCCTTTTATTGGACCAAATCAAATCCACAAGATAATAGGAAAAATGTAATTATTTCGGTAGACACAGAAAAAGCCTTTGATAATGTTAGATGGGAATTTTTATTTGATGTTCTTATAATAATGTCTTTTATAATATTGTTCTTATATATTATGTGTTTTTTACTACAATATGGTGTTTTTATTATGGTAATTTTAATATCAAAGTTCTTAATATAATTCCTTTAAGAGAATATGATATTTGTATTTCAATAATATTTTAGTAAGTATTTGCTTCTAATTTTGTCTATCTTCCTCATCCTATTTAGAACTCCGTCACTCCTTGCGCCGTTTTTAATATATTTTTCATATATTCTTTTATATACTCCTTTTTACATCATCTTTTGTTTTAAATATTATGAATTAAAATATAACTGTTTTATTTGTTGTAATAGAAATTGTATTAATTGTATCAGAGAATATGAACTTCTTATATTGTTTGCACTGTTTAAAATAACTGACATACATTTCCAATACCCATGATATGTAAATTTTACATAAAATTGCAATCAGCTGATATGACCCCCTGATTAGCTCTATGTTAATTTATGATGGACTATATATATAAGGGAGGACCTATGGGGTTAACCAATTCGATTCCTGAAGAAGCCACAGCGAAACGCGTAGAATCGATCCGCTGTGGGAGGTGATTGTGCTGAGGAGATCGGGAGACAACTGCTGGCAAACCAGCAGGAGACGGATACACCAGGCAGCCTCTTCCGCCCTGACCTAAGACAACACAGGACGTGACGAAGGCACCAGTGACGTATGCGGAAGGGCTCCTCCGCTCCTGGAATAACCGGCGCTCTCCATCCACAGCTGTCCTCTCCCACGAATATTATTTTATTACAAAATGTGAGTGTATTATACATATAATTATTGATTGCTGCCAATACAATTTAGACTATACTACTCTATTGTGTGTTCTCTCTTTCACTTTTACATACCCCTGGGAGGAAAATTGATCCACCATATCACAAGCTTCCAGTATCAAGCTTCCAGTATCAAGACACCACTCTGAGGGATTTCCATTAAAGGGCTCCCATCAGAGAGAGAAGGGTCTCTGATACGTCTATATTTGATAGTACAATCTTCACCCAGCGCTCCGCTCCAATTTGAAAACCTGAGCGGAGGGACATGCCCGCTCCCATCTCCTGTCCCGCGGGATGAATATGCGCTAAAGCGCGGCGGCCATTTTTTTTCCGCGACCCCGTTAGTAACGCGGTGGTCTCGGGGTGGACCCCGAGACCCGCGTTATAACGGGGTTTAGCTGTATTTGTATCATTTTTGTTCTGATTTTGTTTTAGGTGTGAATGGGTGAGCTGACTTTCAACTTCAACTTCTGTTTAACATTTTTGGGGGCCGTAGTTTCATTATTCAGATTAATTTTAGCACATCTCTAACAAGAAGCACAATAGTGGTTACAACTTAACATGTATTGTTACCACAATTAATATATGTCTTCACATACAATTTTTAGTGTGTATATTAAAATCTTAAAAATGACAGAGAATGAGGAGGAATCAAATTGACTCCTGTGCAGTGGTATTCACAATCACAAACAATAATCTGATCAGATTGTATGCAGTAGGGTATCTTGTACTATCAAATATATCTACCACTGATTACTGCATACTCACAAGCCAATATGGTTCAGTAAATAACTGGCCAATAAGAATATAGCTCCATTAATGGATAAAAATATTGCCCTAGTGGGTTAATAATCCATTGTTTAACAACTGAATGAAATCAATGGGTGTGCACGTCAGTAGTGAAGTCTCCATAGGATGATAGCCACTTGCTACTTTGGGTAATAAAAGATAACGTTTTAACAGCCCTGGTGTGCACCACTAGTATGCTTTTTGCTAGAGATCGGCTCATTATACCACCGTGGAGGCACAGTGTTGGGACTACTGCCATTTCCATCCTTCTCAGCCTTCAACTACATTCATTCTCCTCCAACTGCTTTGAAAATGGCCTTGCAAACTGGACGCTCCGTGATGTCACAACGTCAAGGAGATGAGGAACAGACATAGCACTGTGTAGCGCAAGTAGGCAGCTGAGGGCAAACAGGCAGTACGTTGGGCAAGTGCCGCAAGAGCAGCTGCAGTGGGACTCCCTGAACTCCAGGCGCGCATTCCGGAGCTCCGTCTGCCTCACTCCACGGAATGCGGTGGAAGGGGAAGCATCGTCCCACTGCCACTCTGCAGATCTGACGTTGGAGGCCTGACAACCTCCCACGGCCCCCCGCAGTCCCGCAGGATGAGATGCTTGGAGGGTGAAGGTCCCACGCCACGGAGGACGGGAGCTGATGTGACTGGAGCCAGGCTTTCCTGGCATTGCACGCGTGTGCTGGCCCACCCTGTGATGCACACCTGTGCAGGACCCCAAAAGCTGCAACATCATGATCAACTGCCTGGACCATGAGGAACTCTGCTGAACAGGTGTGCCGCCTACCTTCCCAATGAATAGCCCCTTCCCAATGAATACAGTCACCCTCCCACACAGTCACCAAAATCACCCACCCAGCCACCAACTTAGTCACCCACCCAGTCAGTCAGTCACCACGTCAGTCAGTCAGTCACCCAGTCAGTCAGTCAACCACCCAGTCAGTAACCTACCAAGTCACAGTCACCCAGTCAGTCAGTCACCCAGTCAATCAGTCAAACTATGCATTCACTGTCACACTCACTGTCGCACACTCAGTCACACACTCAGTCACACACACAAATTCACAAACAAATACGAGGAATTCACACTTAGTATAAATATAGATGGACAAATAGTTAAAACAGGGGGGTGTGCCGCGCACGCGCGTTCTAAGTTAAACTTCTTTGCGTATTGTCACTGAAATTGTGTTTTGATTTTTAATTAAAAACATCACAAGTACAATTTCTGTGGCAAAAGACAAAGAAGTTTCACTTAAAATACGCGTGCATTAAATATTCTGAGGTAGAATATTCAGTGCACTTTCCTTTGTAGGTTTGAAGTAAATATTGTATCCTAGAATATTTAATGCACGCGTATTTTAAGTGAAACTTCTTTGTCTTTTGCCACAGAAATTGTACTTGTGATGTTTTTAATTAAAAATCAAAACACAATTTCACCTGGATATTGAGGGACTGCGGATCAGGTAAGATCCCATCGAGATTGCTGCTTTAGAAATTGTGACATGGGGGCATCCAGACACTGGTTAAGGGTTCAGGAAACTAGTTATTCCCATCTGGCTTTTTTTTTCTAGATTAGTGAGGTCATCTGACATACACACACACACACACGTAACTATGTAGCAAGGACTAATTGTAGTAATGTATAAATGTAATACAATAAATAAACTGTTATGTCAAGAACTAATGTTGTTATTAGTTCTTACTAGGAATTTATTCAATTTTTTTTAAAGTGGGGACAGGGCTAGGAGCAGAGCTTGGTGGCAATTAGCTTTTTTGGTTGGGCGAGTAGCTTTTGGGGTAATTTGTCAAGCCCTGCACATATGAATAGGTAGCACATTAATATATTAAATCAAAATAAATGTGCTGCGCTATTCGTGATATGTGCACATGAATAAAAAGTGCAAAATGAACACTTAAAACACAAATATGTCGTGTAAAGTATGTGGCGCTGCCAATCAGTGAATCTGACAACCCTGTTGTTTGTTCAGATATACAGTACCGACCAACTTTATTCTAACAAATCACCGGCTTTTACCTGGCATGTTCCTGGAATGCCACGCTGTTCACCCAGAGCATGCCGCGCTCCCAGCCAGGCGCATGCCCGGCTAACGCGCGGTTGATGTGTTAATTGATAATGGTTCAGGATTTACTAGGCTGCAATGCTTCGCGTGTCCGCCAGATGGCATAAATTCATGAATTGTAATGCAGTATATATATATATATATATATATATATATATATATATATATATATACAGTATATATATATATATATACTGTATAACAACAACCCATATAACCCCTAACATACAGTACTGTACACATACAGTACTGTAAATGCACATCAATGATACTATAGGCCGGCAGGGGCGAGATGTGTTTGCAGCAGAGAGAGATCCGCTGCTCTTTCTGCGCAAACATCGGCACATTAAAAATTATTTTAAATACATTTTTATTCATAGTGTAGATGTGCAGGGGGTCTCCGGAGCTGAACCGCGTTGGTTTCAGGTCCGGGGACACCCTGCTCCCCGAGATACAGCCCCCTTATGAGGTGTTGGTATCCCTCTGCATTTGAAGGTCCCGATCACATGACCACGGCATGTAAACAAAGCAGAGGGATACCGGCACCTCATAAAGGGGCCTGTATCTCGGGAAGCAGGGGGTCCCTGGACCTAAAACCACAGCGGTTCAGCTCCGGAGACCCTCTGCACATCTACAGTATGAATAAAACACATATATAAATAAACACTCGGTCCTTACCTTAGCGGATATGTGCTATGGTAACAAAGCAGCATTTCTGTATTTTTAATAATATTGTACAGTGAGCAGGGGTTCCCTGAGCCACAAATCAAAGCTCAGGGGACCCCCTGCTCCTGCACAATATTATTAAAAATACAGAAATGCTGCTTCATTACCATAGCTGTTAGCCGCTAAGGCAATGAATGGGTTAACCCACCGTGCCCACTTTATTGTGGGTAGCGGGGGTGGGTGAAGGGGGTATTTGGCCCTTGGTGTGAGTTTAGGACTTGCGGGGGGGTTGCGGGTGCACTTAACCCCTTCACGGCCGTAGCAGTTAATACTGCTACGGTCATGAAGAGGTTAACCCCTCCCGCTACCCCCCCGCAAGCCCTAAACAACCATCGTTGGGGCTAATACCCCCTTCACCCACCCCCGCTACCCACAATAAAAAAAATTCACACACAGCAGCCACCCAAAAAATAAATAAATAAATCTAAATAAATAAATAAATACATGAATATAAATAAATACATTTAAAATACATTTTTATTCATAGTGTAGATGTGCAGGGGGTCTCCGGAGCTGAACCGCGTTGGTTTCAGGTCCGGGGACCCCCTGCTCCCCGAGATACAGCCCCCTTTATGAGGTGCCGGTATTCCTCTGCATTTAAAGGGTCCCGATCACGTGACCGCGGCATGTAAACAAAGCAGAGGGATACCGGCACCTCATAAAGGGGGCTGTATCTTGGGAAGCAGGGGGTCCCCGGACCTGAAACCAACGCGGTTCAGCTCCGCAGACCCCCTGCACATCTACACTATGAATAAAAATGTATTTTAAATCATTTTTAATGTGCCGATGTTTGCGCAGAGAGAGCAGCGGTTCTCTCTCTGCTGCAAACACATCTCGCCAGGGGACGGCCTATAGTATCATTGATGTGCATATACAGTACTGTATGTGTATGTAAGGGGTTATAGGGGTTGTTGTTTTACAGTATATACTGTATATATACAGTATATACTGCATTACAATTCATGAATTTCTCGGCTTCAAAGACAACAGCTCGCAAACGCCCCCATGCGTTTTTACACGGCATTGCAGTATTGCAGCCAGTGGGAATAAAATGCTTAAATCACGGACGCGAAATAACGCAATACACCCTGGGAGAAAACGATACAAAACCGCACATCACCGGGATATTCCGAAATTCGCGGAGCTAGCCAAGTTAGAATAAAGTTGGTCGGTACTGTACAGAATAATGGAAAAACAGATACTGTGCGGTGCCTAATACAATGAATATACAATGTGACCTTTCACTTGCAATAAACGTGAATTTTGCCAAAAATAAAATACTGAGTACTCCTGTGCTCGTTGGGCTTACAAAGTGTGTGGCTGTGGACTTCTTCACCCTACACGTTTCACGAAAACCTTCGCTTTGTCAGGGGTATATTGTGTGGGAGTTAGATTCTCTCTCCAATTAAAATAGTCCCATCAATTAGTCCATTTAGGGAAAATCATGTGAAACAATTAAAAATAAAAATAAAAAATCGATACAAAATTCAACTTATATTCCTTGCTGTTCCTACACCTCTGATTACTCAAATGCTAATAACAATATTAATACAGATAATTTAATAGTCTAAAGAGAACAACTTCAGTAAGAACCCAAGTTCTAACACTAGAAATAATGAAATACAGTATTGTCTGTTCTCTGACTTTAAATATTCCCATTTCATAAGCTAATATACAAATTTATATAGAGAATTCTATATGGACATATAAAACATTCAAATAGAAAAATTAATTACAGTATTATTGATGAGCTTATAGCTATATGAGATTAAATATAGGACATTCATTACAGTATTAATCTATAATATACACAGTATCTTTATCCTGTACAGGTAACATAGGGGAAACTTCACAATAGTGGGAATATTATTCAGGAGGTAATTGCTCATTTTGCTTTGAATTGACCAATTATGGATGTATATAGTATAACGCGCATATATATTTACTTAAATAAAATATATATATATATATATATATATATATAATCAAAGGCTCCTTACCAGGCAGACCAGAGAATCCAGGGAATCCAAAGCAGGCACAGCAAGGAAGAAACAGCACACTTGTTAGCAAAAAGAATTGTATTAGTGCCTGCTTCACTAATACAATTCTTTTGGTGTTTTGTGCCTGCTTCACTAATACAATTCTTTTTGCTAACAAGTGTGCTGTCTCTTCCTTGCTGTGCCTGCTTTGGATTCCCTGGATTCTCTGGTCTGCCTGGTAAGGAGCCTTTGATTGTATTCATTCATATGGGACTAAGCACCTGTCCTCATCTGTATTTGTGTGCCATCTGCTCTGTTACCTATATATATATATATATATATAATAGTAGTATATATTTATTAATGAGTAATAAACCTATAAATGACACAAAACCACAACAAACACAGACCACACAAAGTAAGCGATAAACTACACAGAAGGAAGATATCCATGCAACACCAGAGGATAACAGAATCCAAGTCAGACTTGATGCATTAACCCTTTTTTTTAGAAAGTAAATTATCATCATTCTGTCAGGAAAGGATTTATACTGAAGTCAACATTGAATCCCTTTGGTGCCAGCGTTTTCAGCTCATAGATCCAATAAAGTTCTCTCATAGCCAGTTGGTTGTTTATTTTACCACCTCTCAATGATATGGAGTATCTTCTATGGTTGTGCATATTAATCCTTGTGGATTATGATTATGCTGAAACAGAAAGTGATGAGACACATTATACGTATGCAGACCTCTTTTTATATTATATACAGTATGTGTTTATATAGACCTTCTTTTTATAGACCTAGTGGTCATAGCCACTTACTGCAGACCGCAGCGGCATTCTAGTAAGTAAATGACATATGAACTGTGTTAATTAATAGATGTTGATATATTGTGGCAGCTACAGGGAAAGGCTCCCAGATAGGGACATTTCCTCCATAGCAGTGTTAGGCAACCGTGTCAAGACACCTCGCAGTGACTTGCGGCCTGTGGTCTGGGACCAGACCACCCCCAATGAGAGACTCTTAAAGATGAGACCCTACAGCGGGAATTCACCCCACGCAGAGGTGATGCCTTCACGGACAAACTACATAGTTGGATCAGACGGATCCTAGTTGTTATTCAACAGTTCCCGGGTACTGGAGTGCCCGGGTAGGTACCATGCCTAAGAGCACCTACGGTCCATTGGGAGCGCTACTCCCTGAACTTTGGGTGGGATTGACATTGGGGGAAAGTACACAAGGGATATTGGTGCCAAGCACCCTACAGTATGTACGGACACTCACCCGGTGTATTATATTGTGTGTGATATATATACAGTGTGGTACAGGTTGCCATATCCTATGTTAGTGAAACCGTTGATATATACCACGTGTGTGTTTATTATTGGTATTGGTTCCTGTGAGGGGTTTATCCCACTACGCTAGGATCCCTCGCAGGTGGAGGTGCTGCACCGAGGCGAACAAGCGATCCCCCCAGGCTCTTAGTGGCGGAGGCTCAGGCCTTCTGGTAACCAAACAGGTAATGGCAGTACCGGTTGTTCCTTTAGTGATGGGGGAAAAGGGGCTACATATGAATATTTGTCTAATGGTGTATCTATCTTTTATTTTTGGTTGTAGTGGCCACATTCACATTACATATATTATTAAAGGAGAATGATATATGGATCTACCTGCATCCCATCAACTATAAAAATTGATTTGATTTATTAGTTAACAGTTAAAGCAATTATTTAGCATTTCAAGTTTAATGGTGATTAGAGCACAGGCCAAAATATGAGTTGCCTCAGTCAAACAAGGTCAAAATGTCTTAGATATACTTAAAATCCAGCAGGATAAGCATACTTTTTGAGATGGCCCAAGGGCACCATGGAAAGGAGAGGCACAAAACCGTTCCATAAGTCACATTGAAAAGACATCTACAGATGAGACAAGGAGTATTCTAAAGCTTGCCTTAAACTAGCCCGGTTACATGCTGGGTACATGCGTTAGAATAACCGTCGGTACTACAGTAAATAAATTACCTAGAGTGCAGTGCTTTTTGCATTATTTTTACTCTTACATTTTTAAAAACACACTTTGTTATTTTAGTTTCACATGGGAAGTATATTTCATTTTCAAATACATTTTTGTATGTTTTGTGATTGTGAGTCCTATCAATCTTTACTGCACAGTTCTAGACTCCAACAAATTCAGAAATGATGTTTCATGCATTAAGCCTGCTACAACCAGTGATTACGGTTTTCTGTGTATATTTTTTGATTTTACAGTGTTTTTTTGTTTTTTTTAAATCAGTACATTTGAATTTGGTGGTTATCCGTGCCCCTATTTAGTTTCCATACTTCCATACTTTGTGTTGCCTTTTGTCTCCTACCCACCGGTGGTTGTGCTGTAACAAGAGGTGCAACTTAATGGAAAATTATGTTTCATTTCCGTTTGTATTTGTTTTAACCAGAAGTGCAAGATCTGTCGCTGGTTTTTTTCTGGTGTTTTTATGTTAAAACCCAAACCATGAATCCCTAGTTGTAACTCCCTGTGCTAGAATGTCTATTTTGTGAAGTGCTATATAATTAAAATAATATATATATTATAGAACTTCTATCTAAAGTGTAGATTTATAGCATAGCCAGAAGCTCTCTTGGCAATTAACAAAATGCTTACTGATTTGAGCCACCTGGGTGTTAATGTCACTCTATTGACTTTTGCTAAACAGAGCTCTGTTCGATTGTGAATCTTTCAAAAACAATTCTACAGTTGTGGCTGGCTTTAATTGCAAACCATGACAGCATGCAGCTACAACCTAACATATACTGTACTTTGTACGGTATGTTTGTCATACAGTAGGTTCCAAAATAAATGGTGAGCTCTTTGCTGTAGAGCTTATTCATTGGATATTATTTATATTTTGCAGTACTGGAAAGTTTTGTTGGTCTATATAAAAAAGAAAAAGGCACAGAATATTTATAATTCTGATGTTTGCAACATTTTCTCATATAGAAGACAAATGCTTTATCTGTTCTCTCTGTGTGTTTTTTTTTATATTTCTCTTGCTTGCTTGGTAACCAATGAAGCAGCTTTCATAAGTGATAACAGTGCTGGAGGAATGTTATCACAGTTGGATTTCATTACATATTTTCCACTGAGCACCAGTAATAGTATCTGACAATGCTGCAGTAATTGCTATTATATGAGTAAACTGCATTTATAAGATTTACCAATAGTATACTATCCAGATCTTTAAGGGACTTTAAAGCATTTCTCTATTATCCCACCTGTTTCATAACCATAAAAGAAGGTTTCTTGTCTTCTATGCAAGAAAATACCAACATTTTAAATCTAGCCAGCACATGTGGTTATCAAGTGACACAAAGCACTTAAAATTCCTCATACTTTCCAAGTTACTTCAACCACTATTTTTGTGACTATTTTTTTTTCTTTTTTTTTATTGGATCGAAACTTTTCTTTGTTGCAAGTTTTTAGTTTTTCACTCCACTTGTTTCTCTGAATTTTGTTCTTTTAGATTTTATGAGTTGCTCTAGGTTTCCTTTTCATTGGGATATTTAAATTAAACGATTCTTCATGTTAGCTCTGCAAAAGTACATCAAATTCTTCTCATGAATAAATCTGTTGGTGTCATCAATCATCTTACAAGTTGATATGAGCAGAACATTGACTTTTGTGAAAGACGAGCATGTACAGCAGTTTCACTAAGCACACAGCGCAGCACATTGTAGGATATGTATCTAGTGACTTGATGCATGTCAAGCTTTATTATTCTGTGTGCTTCCATCTGCATCAAATTTCAGAAACCTGTTTCTTTTACGTGACACAGATCTATTAGGTAGACAGTTTCATGCTACTTCAGACCTGGTGTTTTTTTTCCTATTAGCCAAAGATAACAAAAAGTTGAAAATGTACTACTTATGATGCAACATTTGGTACATTTAATTATAATATGTGTCTCAAATAGGTTGCCAGTCCACTCACAAGGGTAGATGGTTTTCAAGCTGTTCGTAATAATACTGGATAATGTGTATGCTCTGTGTGGTCTTCTTATTATATTGTGAAATTAGTGAACAAAGGCGCAAACAACTTAAAAGTGATATGAAAAATATTAAAAAATAAAGTAAACTTAATCAAAGATGTAGTAAAAATTAATAAATTAATAAACGTGATATTATATAATAATATGTGCTAATTAATAACCCAGCTCAAACCCTCTGGTGGGACCTGTTTCACGGGTTCCAAGGAGTATGATATATTTCAAACAATCCAGGAGGAGCATGTATGGCATAAGGAGAAAGAGAAAATACACAATTTAAGTGCAGATGTATGGAACATAAAGTCTGGCATATGATGCAATCTTGGCTCAAGTGTTCAGCCTACTCACCAGATTTAGATGGGTAAAGAGCAGTTTGCAATTAGGGCTGCTACCCGTGTGGAATAAATGCAGTCAGGATCTCCCTCAGAGGCACACTCAGCAGTAGGAGAGATAAGAGAACACTACATAGCGCGATCAGTCTGATAGACAAAGTTTATATGTAAAAAGGTATAATAGTGCGAACTTACAATGTGCTAAATAAAAACAAGCATTGGTCACAGAGTTTGTGAGAAACGAAGGGTCACCGCACTGCTCACCGCCTCCCCTGGATACTCCAAGCTTCCTTTACAGAGCAATAAAGTTAGTGCTAAAACATTCTTTAATGTTGATACCAAAAATTATGTTTTAAAATCTAGTTGTCACCATCAAAATTGGATCTCCAATTTCCCCTACGGACAATTTAGGAAGTTGCGATGTAATTGCACATCCATAGATATATATAATGAACAAGCGTTGACTGGAACAGCAATTCTTGGATAGAAAAAAATATGTAGATGAAATCTTGGCAGCTAGGGACAGAGCAAGAGATTTGGAGAGATCTCACATTTTAAGCACCCAATGTAAGCGAAAAAGAGAATTGGATACCTGTGTTCCAAGTATAATAACAGTTTTGCCTATGTCAAGTAGTTTCCTCATATATACTGTATGGTGACCGTTTTAATAATAATTAGGCCTATAGGGACTTGTTTGGTCCTTATTGTACGGTATGATGACTGCAACAAGAATCTCCACGTGTCCCTAAGGAATCAGCAAGTGCAGCTAAATATGTAGGGCTATTGGCAAGAGAGGCAGGAGTATTCAGACCGACTAAGGAAGTGACATTATTCGCTCCGTCGAGGTCCGCGCAACCTGACAGAAGAGGCTGAGGCAGACCAGAGACATTAGAGGGTCTCAAATTCTATGTGGGAAATTGGCTAAATACGCAAACTGCTCCTAACTGACTACTGCACATGCCTAAAACCTTAATCTGTTTGTGAGTGTTCTTAATCTCTGTTATAATTCTGTTGAAAGTAAACTGTTTTGCACTATGTACTGTATTTCCCTTTTTGTATTCTGGGGCATAATAAGACTACACAAAGCATACAAAGTATCCAGTGTTATTGTGATGAGCTTGAAAACCATCTATCTTTGTAAGTGCATTGGCAACTTTCTTAAAACAAATGTTCTTTATTTGAGATACAGTACACTGTATTGCACTATATTTTTTCTTTTATCACAAAAGTTATGCTCCTGCTTGTTTCGGGAATTAATATGGAAACGTCTTGGAAAGTCTTTTCTATGATGCAGCATTTCATTTAAGGATTGTATTATATGAAATAATATTTCAAAATAAATATAATAAAAGTTGTTTGCGCTTGTCTTTTTTTGTGTTCATTACAATATGTACCTCATGTTGATTCCCCCTCTCTTCGTATTTGTTCATTTAACCACTTCACAGTTCGCTCCTTGATGTAAACTGGTTGAAACAGAGAGGGAAACATGAAGATAATGGAACTTTGCAGTGACATGGCCTTAGTGCCAAAAGGGCAGAAGCTTCTACTGCCATACGCATTCCAGCACTCAAGAGGTTAACTGAAAAAGCATAGATTTTTCATTCATAGTCCCTACAAAATCTAGGTGTGTAACAAGCTTAGCACATAAATGTCGAAGTTACTCGTAGCACACATATATTGATATTTTGTATGTTGCGCAGACCTTTCTATTTTTGTTTGTCTATCTTGCCCCGCTCAGAGCACTGCTTTTTGACATTAATATATATACTATACATATGATGTGAGGGTGGGTTTTTGGGGTTCTGGAGCTTGATGGGTTATGCAACTGTTGTTGCTTGGAGGTGTGGCCCCTCCTCCCCATGTTTAAAGCTCGCCCTGCCCCACTTTCCAATTAGCAGTTTTTATCATGATCCTGTGAATCACAGACCCAGTGGTCTTTCTCCCTCCAGCAGGAAAGAGAGGTGCATGAGAATTGTGCTAGGTAGTGTTAGGACCTGCAGATTGGTCATGCCGTGACGTGGCTGCAGGCTTGTAACCTTTTGGACAAAGGGTTTAACTAAATGACCCTTACTCATGAGCAGATAAGCACTGAGGTATTGCACAATATGTTATGTAATTTTGTATGTTGCGCTGGCCTTTCTGTTTTTGTTTACACATATATGGATATGTTGTATATCTATTTAAAACAAAAAAAATATTTTAAAAACATTGATATATTTGCCTAATATTTAGGGAGTAATAATGTACATGAATACCTCAAGCATTAAATCGTTCAATTTCTCATTAAAACAGTATATTAGATGCTATAGAAAAAAAAAAAAGAAATAACAGTTTGGGAGTTGTTATACAGAAAAATAATATAATTGTATAGCTGCACATCACAGAATAAGGAGTTACTGAGAAATGCATGGTTATTCAGCCCACTAAAGAAAAAAAAGAAAGATCACTGTACTTTTGTACGCCTTAGCATGAGACAGTACATGACGTGTGCAGGGCCTAGGACACATCTTCCCTCACTTTGAATAAAATAAACATGCAATGCTCCTTTTGGTAAACAAAGCCACTGATTTATTTAATGTGACCAAGAAACAGAATACCTTATCATGCTACCGACAGTGATTGTAAATCCATGGTGCTGCTGCAACAAATTACACTCACTTCTGTCATTATAATATCATGAGATATTATGTATTTTAATCCATCTGGTGCTACGTGGGATTAATGGTGCAACAATTTGTGTTTAAAAATACAATGTGTTGGGTTCATGACAGGTCAAGACATTTTCTGGGTCTGTGCTGGGGCCTCAAAGATAACTTAA
The DNA here is from genome assembly GCF_040206685.1 of Ascaphus truei. Lineage (NCBI taxonomy): Eukaryota > Metazoa > Chordata > Amphibia > Anura > Ascaphidae > Ascaphus > Ascaphus truei. The sequence continues at coordinate 368,785,980 of NC_134483.1, forward strand.
TTGGGGAGGGCTATCATGAAAGCCCACAAAAGTGACACATGTGGGGTTTAGGTCTTAAACGCTTACCAGATACTATTCTAAGATAAAAAGATTTAAAAAAAAGGAGAGAAGTGCACACCTCATAGTACAGTATTATCTTCTTCACTAGACACAAAGAATAAAAATGCACTTAGAAAATCTGTGCATCATGATCAATGAACAGAAATGCTGTTGGGGTCTCTGTAGTCCAGGAACAGTTTAGGCAGGTAATCACTCAATCTTGTTGACGTGTCCGCCAGACTGGTCCGTACGGTAGCACCTTTCTGCTGTCCCAGTGCTTCCACACCACTTGAGCGATGTGCCCTGGGTGGCTTTTGGTTGGCTGCTATTGAACTGTGGGTGTAGCAGGAACTGGCGTGCAGGAGAAACAGTGGAGCCTGTGGTGTTTGTTCCTGCTCAGACCATCCTCCGTGCTCATTCCTGAGATGGACGTCTGTGTCGAGGTAATGTCACAACGTATCGACTTGGTGAAGCAGCGGCGCTTCGCTCACGTGGTGCAGAAGCACCGGGACAGCAGAAAGGTGGTGCTGGACAGACCAGTCTGGCGGACGCGTCAACAAGATTAAGTGATTACCTGCCTAAACTGTTCCTGGACTACAGAGACCCCAACAGCATTTCTTTTAGTTCCAGGTATACAACAGGGAGTTCAGGCTGTCCCCGCAGCCAGGCTATCTGCAACCTGTTTCCACGCAGGTTGAGAGGAGAATGACAGCCTTGAAGAAATCTGCTGTCTTCCTTTTAAACCTCCCCTTTCCAATCAGCTAGCAAACCTGCCAGCTAGGGTGTGGTTCTTTTGGTCTGCTAAAGTGAGAAAGTTTTTTAACCTCTGGTATACTCACTTATATACCTCCCCCTCAGAGTGTTGCTCCTCACACACTCATTTTTGAGAAAAAAAATCTGCATTTGCATTTGTTGTACCCGGAAGGAGAAGGGTTGAAGGGAGAGGAACAAGCGCTTGACCCTGGGGTGTGTGTCCTTTACTGTATGAAGCCATTTTTGGGAAGCATGATCTGTGACCAGGGTAAATGTGCTACCCAGGAGATAATACTTGAGTGCTAATACTGCACCCCATCACCGCTAAACACTCCTTCTCTATTACAGAGTAGGCCTGTTCTCTTTTTAAGAGCTTCTTACTAAGGTATATGACTGGATACTCTTCCCCATCTACTTCCTGAGACAAGACGGCCCCTAAACCTACTTCTGAGGCATCTGTCTGAAGAATGAAGGGCTTCTCAAAGTCTGGACTCTGTAAAACTGGTTCTGAACAGAGTATCTTTTTCACTCCCTGAAACACCTCCTCACATTGTACTGTCCACTGGACTTTATTGGGTGTCACGTTTCTTATTAGATTGGTGAGGGCACAAACACCAGATACCCAGTAAGCTAATTTAAGCCCCAAAAGTTACCACAAAATATATATATGTATATAAATGTCAAAAAGGACTGCTACTGGGTATGTCAATATATACTAAAAACAAACACAAACAGAGCCCATTGCTACATCCAATGGTACAAATACAACGTGAAATACCTATATATCTCTTGAATAAAAGGGTCATTTAGTTTAACACTTTAGCCAAAGCATTGTAAGCCTGTGAGTCCCTCCAAGGCATGACCATAATTCACAGGTCCAAACACTGATTAAAATTCGTAATAACCTGTACAATACTAGGAAGAATGATTCTAATTGATCTGTTATAACCAGCTGCATGGTTGTAAATCTGATTGAAATTCTACTCTACTCCACTCACTCCGTGACCTTTCTATCATCACCAATTTGAGCATGTTTTCTTGTTCTTTTTCTACTACTCCCCTTCATTTTTCAGAAATTCGGTAAGATCTTTATTTCACTTTCTTACCTGATTCTGTTTCGACATGGTGTGCCATCAGATGTGTTTTCCCTGGCAATTGAGAGAACACATCAAAAAATTGTTCCACGATCTTTCGTGCCTGTACTTTCTGTTCCAAGGACAGATTCTCCCCCAGTTGGACACTCACTTTTTCCTGCCAGGGTCTACTTGTGGTCCCAAGTCTAACTCCTTCTCTCCTATTGAGACAAAAAAACTCTCTTGAGCTTTCCAGGGCTTCAAACGATTTATGAAACATTTGTTTTTCTTTTCCCTGGCTGCAATATTTCGTAGTCTACGGGTCCTACTTTTTGTGCTAGCTCAAAGGGTCCTTGCCATTTTACCAACGACTTCAACTCTGTAGTCAGAAGCAGAAGCAAAACCCTGTACCCTGGCTGAAATTCTCTTGTGCGAGCTCCTCTATTATAATTCCATTCTTGTGTTATTTGTGCCTCTCGCAAATTTTCCTGTGCAAATACCCCTAGATTTTTTAACCTTTCTCTTAGTTTTAATACATACTGTACTACATTATTTACCCTTGGTATATGTTCTTCCCACATTTCTTTTACCAAATCCAGGATTCCTCTTGGTTGTCTTCCATAAAGTAACTCAAAAGTTGAAAACCCTTTGGAAGACTGGGGGACTTCCCGAATGGCAAAGAGAAGAGGTGGAAGCAGTTCATCCCAATGACGTGTCTCAGTGGATATAAATTTCCTTAACATATTGTTAAGCGTCTTATTAAACCGTTCAACTAGTTCATCTGTTTGCGGATGATAAACCAAGATCCGTACCGACTTCAATTTTAACAGACCACAGACGTCCTTCATGAGCCTGGACATAAACTTTGTTCCCTAGTCTGTTAAAATTTCAGTTGCAAACCCCACTCGGGAGAAGACCTTAATTAGTTTGGTTGCTGCAACCTTAGAGGATGTTGTTCTAAGCGGAATAGCTTCTGGGTACCTTGTAGAATAATCTACTATGATGAGTATATACTGGTACCCTGCAGCACTTTTTTCCAGGGGACTGTGAGGAATCGGGGAGCGCGTCCCTTGCGGTGCGTTCCCTCCTCGCTTACCTATAGTACTCCAGCGGCAGCTGCCGAAGATTCACCCCCCGCTGATGTGCGCATCACTGTTCCTGTTACAGAGCGTGCGCGCACCCGCTCCTTCTATGCATGGTCACTGAGCATAGCTCCGCCCCCTCGGGACTCGCCGCACCTCCGCTGTGCGCGGTGCACGTGCATGACGGCGTGCAACGAGTCCCAGCTACGTGTCAAGCTTTGCTATGAGCCATTGTCTCCTGCAGCTTATCCTTGGCATCTGCGGAGGCACCACCTCTGCTCCCTCCCCTACTGGTTCCTGTCTCCCATATAAGACTGCCTCTTCCTGGCATACCTGGCTGAACATAGACTTTGTGTAGCCTTGTGTGTGCCTGGCTTGTCCAGCCCTGTCTTGCTTTGTTTTCTACAGTTACCTCTCGTGTACCGACCTGGCTTTGCATTTGGACTCTCTCTGGCTCTTTACCCCTGGCTTACGGATAACGACTACATGTACCTCTCCTACCCTTGGAACCTGGCGAGTATTGGATTAACCCTTTTTCTTCATACCCAGACCCAGCAACGCTACAAACCACCTACTGAGCCCGCCTTCACTTCTGTGGGTGGGTGGAATTGTCCTTCTCACCTCAGTGTCTGGGTCAGGTCTTGTCTGTGGGCTCGCACAAGCGTCACAGGGACCAACAATATCCACAGCTATCCTTTCGAAAGGGTCTCTACTATTGGGATAGGCACCAAAGGGACCTTGGTGTTCTCCTTTGGGGCAACCATCTGACACTTAAGGCATGAATCACAGAGGTCCTTTACGGCTCTATAAATTCCTGGCCAATAGAACTGTGCCATAAGGCGGATTCAGGTTTTTTTCCTTCCCAGATGACCTGAACTAGGAAAAGTATGAGCTAAACGTAATACCTCTTTTTTTATAGGGTCTTGTCACTAACAGTTGCATTTGTATCTTTTGAGTTTGCTTCTCTTTCTCAACTCGGTATAAGAGATCATTATGCAACTCAAAATGAGGAAAAATACTGACCCCCTGTGGGTTTATTACTTCCTTGTCTACCACTACCACTTGGTCATATGCCCTGCTTAAGGAATAGTCATTTTTTTGTTCTACCAGAAAATTTGAAAACCCAGACAACATCTCAGCCTCCAATGAGGGAGGGTTATCTACTCCCTGCCCCTTCACCTTTTCGAAACACATTTCTGACTAGTTTAGGGTGCCTCTAACCCTTGGGCGGTACCAACTCTTACAATGTGGGGGGGTTCCTTCTTGGGACCTCAGCATTTGTTGCACTAGCTGTTGTTGAGCCTGTGTCTGGTGAGCTGTTAGCTGTAGGAAAAACTGCTGCTGTGCAGCCTGGTTTTCAGCCTCTCTCTGCTGTTGGGCGGCCTGTTGTTGCTGCTGTTGGGCGGCCTGTTGTTGTTTCTGTTGGGTGGCCTGTTGTTGCTGCTGTTGGGCAGCCTGTTGTTGCTGCAGTATCAGGAACTGTTGTTGCTGTACAGACCAGTTTTCAGCATCTCGCTGCTGCTGGGCAGCCTGGTTTTCAGTCTCTCGCTGCTGTTTGGAGGCCTGTTGTTGTGACAGTATCTGGAACTACTGTTGCTGTGCAGCCTGTTCAGCCCATTGTGCGGCCTGGTTTTCCACCAGATACTGTATCAATTTTTCCATCTCCATTTTAATAACTTCAGGTGTGTTCTATATACTGACCAGAGGAGGCGCACTTCGGACACCTTGTGTGACGGAACGGCAATGTCGGTATGGTCAGAAAAGAGCTTAAACATCACTTTCTTGCAATGAAAATTGCTTTATTTCCCTTACCAGGGAATCAGGTTGTAGTTGCACAGAGAATAAAGCAATGAAAATAAATGGCATAAGTCTGCAACAAAACAATAGTCCTTAGTTCCAGGTATACAACAGGGAGTTCAGGCTCTCCCCTCAGCCAAGCTCTCTGCAACCAGTTTCCTCGCAGGTTGAGAGCAAAATGACAGCCTGGAAGAAATCTGCTGTCTTCCTTTTAAACCTCCCCTTTCCAATCAGCTAGCAAACCTGCCAGCTAGGGTATGGTTCTTATGGTCTGCTAAAGTGAGAGAGTTTTTTAACCTCTTGTATACTCCCTCACAGCTTCTCTCCTTTTGTATATTTTTATAGTGCTATTGTGGAACACCTAGGTTGCCTCCTGTTTTGAAGATAACAGCACCCTCAGGATTGGACTTTATACTCTATGGTTTTTATTTATATTTTCTTAATATATTGTGTATCATGTAATATGTGGTATTAATTATTATTGTACATTTGCACATTAGACTGTACTAACCACATAGGTATTGCCCTTAGCGGAAGTTTGGTTTCATACCGGTATTGGTGGATTTTGTTTCATTATTTATCCCGATTATTATTTATATATATATATATTTTAATTATTTATTTACTGATCAGCTATTTAATACTATTGTCAGATACTATTCTGTCAGCTTCAAAGAAGCATCAACGTTTGTGAAGAATCACTGGTGCATTCCAGAGAGAGGTGACACACAGTTGAATGACATCATTAAAAATGAGACTATCATGTGATGTCATCTACTGTGTCTACTGAGAGTTACATGTGTGTATCCATGGCAAAGATTGGCATATAATGATTACAAACACACAGATACCAAGCTCTCATAAACCCCCCAAAACTACCACAATACATATATACATGTAGCCCTCTTACCCCCACCCTAAGTGAGATTGAGGTGGGTAGGTGTATCTGACTACTTATCAGTGTGGTGCTGTACCTGTTTGGCAACCAGGAGGGCTGAACTTCCACGGGGAACCTGGGGTGAATTACTCTTACTACTACTATATGGTGCAGCGCCTCCACCTGCGATGGCTCCCAGCAGAGCGGGAGTTGTTCCTCGCAGGACACATACAAATGAACACATACACTGGATGTAAAATAGCAATGGTCTTTACTATATGCAGAATGTAACTTAACACATACATCAGCAATACACAACAAGATATAGTACCACCCTCTGCCACTAGCTGGCAGCTATAACCTTGCCCCTAACTGGGCTATAACCTCCCTAGCCCCTAACTGGGCTATACCCTTACACCCCCTTCCCAACCCCGTGTCCAAAGAGTCCAAGCCCACCCAAGTGTGTGAACAGGCCTGTCACATGTGAGGAGCAAGTTAAAGTTGGTGCACGTGTGGAAGGTTGTACAGGCATACCCCGCATTAACATACGCAATGGGACCGGAGCATGTATGTAAAGCGAAAATGTACTTAAAGTGAAGCACTCCCTTTTTTCCACTTATTGATGCATGTACTGTACTGCAATCATCATATACGTGCATAACTGATGTAAATAAGGCATTTGTAACAGGCTCTATAGTCTCCCCGCTTGCGCACAGCTTCGGTACAGGTAGGGAGCCGGTGTTGCTGTTCAGGACATGCTGACAGGCGCATGCGTGAACTGCCTTTTGCCTATTGGGCGACATGTACTTACTCGTGAGTGTACTTAAAGTGAGTGTACTTAAAGCGGGGTATGCCTGTAAATACCTGCCCAGGTGTCTCTACACCTGGGTGTCATCGCAAAGGGTCTACCGGCGCCGCTTGGTCCAGCGCTGATCTGTACCTTCGCATGGGATGGGGTCCAGCCGGACGTCCCACCTTAAGGACAGTCTCTGGATCAGCAACACAGCACACAGGAACATGCAGCAAACCCTTTCACTGGGTCCCTGCACTAAAGAACTGCAGCAGGGCCTCTCTCTCTTCCTGCACTAAGGAACTGCACAGGTACTGTCACTAGGTCCCTGCCTATCACACAGCTGAAGAGGCACAGTCCTTACCTAAGGGACTGTCCCTATGAACACCCACCCTCACTAGTGGGGAGTCAGGGCCTCAACTCTAGCCTGGGGATTTCTGGCCTACGGCAGAAGCTCGCAGCTCTCTGCCCCCCTTCTTTCCCCTTCTGTGTCCTCAGCCTGACTGCACAATCCATGTCTGCACACAACATGGTATCTCATTTGCAGCATGAGAATCTGTCAGCCTTAGTGGCTATCTGACTGCATGTGACAGGGATCATAGGGCATTCCCCAGAGGCTGCTGGGAGATGTAGTCCACTCAGGACCTCTTTCCTATGGGGACCGCATGCGCGATCTCTATTGCGCATGTGCGAAGCTGTAATGGCCGCCGCTACGCTTAACTGCGCCTGCGCAACCTCCCAGAGCTCCTGCACACTTGTAATGGCCACCGCTACCCTTGCCAACCTCTGCGCATTGCGCGAACCTCGCGCCACAACCAAGATGGCGGCCCCACCGGGAGAGTTGTTCCTCGCAGGACACATACAAATGAACACATACACTGGATGTAAAATAGCAACGGTCTTTACTATATGCAGAATGTAACTTAACACATACATCAGCAATAAACAACAAGATATGGTACCACCCTCTGCCACTAGCTGGCAGCAATAACCTTGCCCCTAACTGGGCTATAACCTCCTTAGCCCCTAACTGGACTATACCCTTACATACATATACACAGTGTTCGACAATCCTATACATTTACACGCCCGGGGCGTGTGGATTTAACCCCCGGGCGAGTAAATATTGGCCAATGCAGCACACGTGTTTGTTTTTTAAATTTCCCTGCTCGCGCTGAAATTTTCCCGCTCGCGCTGCCTGAAACAAAAAAAAACTCCCCCTACTTGACTGCTGATTGGCACGCGCTCTCAGGCTTTGTGGGCGCGCGGCCAGGCTCTATATGAGCCGGCCCCCAACGAACGGCCATTTTCTCTGGCCGGAGATCTGTTGGAGAGTACGAGAGTAAGTACTCTCCAATCCTCCATCCCCTCTGCTCCTTCCCTGCAGTTCCCCCTTACTCCCCCCAACCCCCGATACCCGCGTGTGGCTGGATATGGTAGCGTGGGTGTTCCCCCTTCTCTCCCCGGCCCCCGCTTACCCCGGCTTCCCGCGCGGGGCGGAGTTGTGCCCTCTGGCTTCCCGTGCCACTTCCCGCTTGTGGGTGTTCCCCGCTTACCACGGCTTCCCGCGATACCCGCGTGGGGCTTGTGATGGTAGTGGGGGTGTTCCCCGCGATAACCTTGGGGGCGGGTTATGGTAGTGGGGGTGTTCCCCACTTACCCCGGCTTCCAGCGCCACATCCCGCTTCCCCTGATCCCCGCCGGGGCTGGAGATGGTAGCAGGGGTGTCCCCCCCTTACCTACTTTGTCTCCGCTTCTCCACTGTCCCGTGGCTGTCCATGTAGGGCGGGAGATGGTCAATGGGGGGGGGGGGGTGCGAGCGGGGCAGTGGTGGTGGTGCTCGGTCGCGCGGCCTTTCCTCTTCTTCCCCCTGTCGTGTGTGTGTGTGTGTATGTGTGTGTGTGTGCATGCATGAGAGAGAGAGTGTGTGTGTGTGTGTGCATGCATACATGGTAGAGTGTGTGTGTGTGTGTGTGTGTGTGTGTGTGTGTGTGTGTGTGTGTGTGTGTGTGTGTGTGTGTGTGTGTGTGTGTGTGTGTGTGTGTGTGTGTGTGTGTGTGTGTGTGTGTGTGTGTGTGTGTGTGTGTGTGTGTGTGCATGCATGGGAGAGTGTATGTGTGCATGCATGGGAGAGTGTGTGTGCATGCATGGGAGAGTGTGTGTGCATGCATGGGAGAGTGTGTGTGTGCATGCATGGGGGAGTGCGTGTGTGCGCATGCATGGGAGAGAGTGTGTGTGCATGCATGGGAGAGTGTGTGTGTGCATGCATGGGAGAGAGAGTGCATGGGTGTGTGTGTGCATGCATGGGAGAGTGTTTGTGTGCATGGGTGTGCGTGGGAGTGTGTGTGGGTAGGATACCAGAAGTGTCACATCACCCCACCCCCCAATCACCCCACCCCCCAATCGCCACCCCACCCAATCACCCCATCACCCCACCCAGTCACCCCACCCAGTCACCCCACCCAGTCACCCCCTCACCCCACCCAGTCACCCCGTCACCCCACCCAGTCACCCCACCCCAGTCAGTCACCCAGTCACCCCGTCACCCCACCCAGTCACCCCGTCACCCCACCCAACCACCCCACCCTGTCACCCCCCCATCAGTCACCCCCCGTCAGTCACCCCCCCCAGTCAGTCACACACCCCAGTCAGTCACACCCCCCAGTCAGTCACCCCCCCCAGTCATTCACCCCCCCCCCAGTCAGTCACCCCCCCCCAGTCAGTCACCCCGCCGTCAGTCAGTCACCCACTCACCACTCACCCCTGCCCCAGTCAGTCACCCAGCCAGTCAGTCACCCCCGCCCCAGTCAGCCAGTCAGTCACACCCGCCCCAGTCAGTCATCCCCGCCCCAGTCAGTCACCCAGCCAGTCAGTCACCCACCCTCTCTCTGTGTATCACCCACCCTCTGTGAGTGTCACCCACTGTTTCTCCCCTCTGTGTCTCCCCCCTCTGTGTCTCTCCACTCTCTCTCCCCCCCACACTCTCTATCTCCCCCCCACACTCTCTCTCCCCCCCACACTCTCTCTCTCTCCCCCCCACAATCTCTCTCTCCCCCCCACACTCTCTCTCTCTCTCCCCCCCACACTCTCTCTCCCCCCCACACTCTCTCTCTCTCTCCCCCCCACAATCTCTCTCTCCCCCCCACACTCTCTCTCTCTCTTCCCCCCCACACTCTCTCTCTCTCCTCCCCACACTCTCTCTCTCTCTCCCCCCCACACTATCTCTCCCCCCCACACTCTCTCTCTCTCCCCCCCACACTCTCTCTCCCCCACACTCTCTCTCTCCCCCCACACTCTCTCTCTCCCCCCCATACTCTCTCTCTCCCCCCCACACTCTCTCTCTCCCCCCCACACTCTCTCTCTCCCCCCACTCTCTCTCTCTCTCCCCCCAGTCTCTCTCTCTTCCCCCCCCACTCTCTCTCTCTCCCCCCCACTCTCTCTCTCTCCCCCACACACACTCTCTCTCCCCCACATACACACTCTCTCCCCCCCCCCACACTCTCTCTCTCCCCCCCCCCCACTCTCTCTCTCTCTCCCCCCACACTCTCTCTCCCCCCCACACTCTCTCTCCCCCCACACTCTCTCTCTCCCCCCCACTCTCTCTCTCCCCCACACTCTCTCTCTCCCCCCCACACTCTCTCTCTCTCCCACACTCTCTCTCTCCCCCACACTCTCTCTCTCTCCCCACACTCTCGCTCTCCCCCACAGTCTCTCTCTCTCCCCCACACTCTCTCTCTCCCCCACACTCTCTCTCTCTCTCCTCCACACTCTCTCTCTCCCCCACACACTCTCTCTCTCTCCCCCACACTCTCTCTCTCCCCCACTCTCTCTCTCTCCCCCACTCTCTCTCTCCCCCACTCATTCTCTACCCACTCTCACTCCCCCCCACACTCTCTCTCCCCCACACTCTCTCTCTCCCCCACATACACACTCTCTCTCCCCCCACCCTCTCTCCCCCCCCCACACTCTCTCTCTCCCCCCCACACTCTCTCTCTCCCCCCCTCTCTCTCTCTCCCCCCACACTCTCTCTCTCTCCCACACTCTCTCTCCTCCCACACTCTCTCTCTCCCCCACACTCTCTCTCTCCCCCACACTCTCTCTCTCTCTCCCACACTCTCTCTCTCTTTCCCCCACACTCTCTCTCTCCCCCACACTCTCTCTCTCTCCCACACTCTCTCTCTCTCCCCCAAACTCTCTTTCTCTCCCCCACACTCTCTCTCTCTCTCCCCCACACTCTCTCTCTCTCTCTCCCCCACACTCTCTCTATCTCTCTCTCTCTCTCCCCCACACTCTCTCTCTCTCTGTCCCCCACACTCTCTCACAATCTGGATCTCTTATTTACCCTATATATCTTAACTGCCCTATACTACACCGAAATAACCTATACTGCTTTCTTCCAGATCTGACTCAAGCTTCACACGAAAGACATCGGAACCCCCCCTAACCCAGAAGACAGGTAGGGAAGACATCCCCTCCAATGTATAACATTGCAGGAATGAGGGTACCTGGACTTTGAGGGACTGCGGATCAGGTAAGATCCCAGGCGGGATTGCTGCTTTAGATATTGTGAAGCGCGGACGTCCAGACACTAGTTAAGGGGTTCAGGAAACTAGTCATTCACGGAGGTTGTTTGAACTGGGGCGCTCCCTAGGATTTGTGGCGGAGAAAGTGCTGCAACGCCTAAGCTATTCAAATAAATTGGAATATAGATATGTGATTGTGTACGAAGTGTAAAAGAGTATATAAAAATATATACTGGCCCTTTTTTGATTTCCTGGTTGCTGCTTGACTTCGGAGAAGGGAATCCCGTCTCCTTCTTAGCGTGGCAGTTGTGGTGTGGAACAGGTTCCTGACGAAGCTTATTGCGAAACATGTTGTTCCCTGCCGGAGCTCATTGAGAGAGGGACCCAGCACACTACAGGACATCCGGTGCAGATCCCCTCTTCCGGTTCCGCTGCCGGACGCGCCAGTGGGAACAAGAACGGAGGAGGAGACCGTGCAGGAGTGTACCGAGCGGCTGAGGCTGGGCCATTTTATTTGACTTCAAGTGTGAGTGTAGTCCTTGTGTTTGCTTTATTTCATTTTATTTCATTGTGTCTTATTTTATTTCATTGTGTCTTAGTATAATTTATTTCATTTTGTCATAGATTGTTCTATACTTTTTATGGTTCACCACATGTTTGCATTTCATATGCTTATGTCTCCACTGTATACCCATTAAAGACTTTTTTTATTGTTGTTAACCCTTGTTGGCATACACTCCTTTTGGTCATCTGGGAAACGGGGAGAGGAGACACTCACACACTACACCCATCGGGGGATAACTCTGCCGAGACAACCCAGACACCATCCATACAGGACATCACCCTCTGAGGACAAGGACTCACATCAGGCCGTGTGAGTTTTATGTATATTGAGACTCCAGCATATGAGTCTGTAATAAATCCACTACAGTCAGCGTTGAGGGAGAGACACCACACAAGCCCGTGTGAGTCACTGAATCCATAATTTTATGTATTCTTTGATTAGTTAAAGTGGAAAACCAATTATCAACCCCTCCAGCATTATCCTCCTCCTTGCTCCCACCCCCTGCCCTCACCCCCCTCCCCCTTTCCCCCCCCCTCTTCCCCCATCCCCCACATGTGTATCTAATACACTGAGATTTTAATTCTTTTTTATCCATATCCTTTTATTTCATTCGGTTCCATCGACATCGGGAGGCCCGTGAGGTTTGCGCTGACTATCTTCACACCACAACTAGTCATTCACACCTGGCTTTTATTTCTAGATCCAACATTTACACACACACACACACACACGTAACAAGGACTAATTGTAGTATAATGTAATACAATAAATACATTTATGTCAAAAACGAATGTTCTGACTAGGAATTTATAAAATGTATTTTATTTATATATTTTATTTTAAAGCGGGGTTGGGGGCGGGACTAGGGGCAGAGTTGGGGGCGGCACTAGGTGGCGAGTAGATTTTTTGGTTGGGCGAGTAGATTTTTGGGTGATTTGTCGAACACTGCATATACATATATATGTGTGTGTGTGTGTGTGTGTGTGTGTGTGTGTGTGTGTGTGTGTGTGTGTGTGTGTGTGTGTGTGTGTGTGTGTGTGTGTGTGTGTGTGTGTGTGTGTGTGTGTGTGTGTGTGTGTGTGTGTGTGTGTGTGTGTGGTCAAAAGGAGTACTACTGGGCGTGGCTAATTGTCAAAAACAAGAAACAAAGAGGTCCAGAGCAATATCCAATGTGACAAAAATACACAGTGAAATACCTATATATCTCTTGATAAAGGGTCATTTAGTTAACCCTTTGGCCAAAGTGTATAAGCCTGCAAGCTACTTTCAAGGCATGACCACAATATCACAGATCCTAACCCTAACTGATTAAAATCCTTATTAACCTCTATAATTAGAGGAAGGATGGTCCTGGCATTGAACCTGTTGCAACCAGCTGCATGAAAAGAAAACCTGCTTACCTGGATAGTGGGGAGGGGTGAGCTTTAAACCCTGGGTGGAAGGAGCTACTAACCTCCAAAACAGCTGAGACCAGCTGGACAATGTTAACAAACACACAGATACCCAGCAAGCTCTCAGAAACCCCCCAAAATTACCACAATATATATATATATATATATATATATATATATATATATATATATATATATATATATATATGTATATAAGTGTCAAAAGGAGTGCTACTGGGCGTGGATAATTGTATAAAACAAGAAACAAAGAAGTCCAGAGCAACATCCAATGTGTCAAAAATACACAGTGAAATACCTATATATCTCTTGAAAAGGGTCATGTAGTTAACCTCTGATTATAGAGGTTAATAAGGGTTTTAATCAGTTAGTGTTAGGACCTGCGATATTATGGTCATGCCTTGAAAGTGGCTCACAGGCTTATACGCTTTGGCCAAAGGGTTAACTAAATGACAATTTTTTAAGAGATACTGTATATAGGTATTTCAATGTGTATTTTTGTCACATTGGATGTTGCTCTGGACTTCTTTGTTTCTTGTTTTATATAATGATTACAGACACACATGAGATCTAGCAGGTACTAAAGGACAGATATCCTTTTGTTACTCAAATTTAGGATTAAGACTTTTGTCATTAGTCATCAATCTCGCACCTGATTTATGACAGGGTGGGTTTGTTATTTCAATGGGGAAAAATTGTACATACGTCTGAGCAAGGGATTAGGAAAGTCAGGTTTTAACAGAGGTGTGTTTTTGAACCTATCATGTGATTTCTCACTTCAACACCAGTGACCTCTCTGGAAGAAAACCTATGACTTATGGTAATATATAGGGATTTCTGTTTAATTTTCAGACTGTTATTTTATGAAACTGTCCTTCCTTTACTTTAATTGTATGTTCTTGTAATCATTTTTTCTGTAGTCTCAGCACTGTATTTTTATATATATCAAAACATTTAATAAGTGATGCTTTGGGCTCTGAATGAACTTTTGCATGCTCGGAGAGAGTATTTACATTTTCGGACTGTCACGCTGTCCCAAACCACGGACAAGGAGGGTCCCCGGAACTGAAGTGAAAAGGGTAATACTTGCACCCACAGCTGCGTGGACACGCCTGGAAGGTGGATTGTAGGCGTCCAGAACTGCACGGGAGAAATGGTAAAAGTTCAGATACTCACCGGATAATTGGGAAGTTCCAGTAGAATAGTCGGTGCCGAGAGCCTTGGGTTTGGAGCCGGGAGGTAGGTAGGAATCCGTAAGCCGAGGTGGAGGGCTGGAAAGTTCGGGAGGTCAGAGGGCAAGCCAAAGGTCTAAATCCAGAGCGGGTCCACAGTCAAGCCAGTTCGGTACACAGGAGATCACTAGAAGACACAGAGACAAAAAGCACTAAGGCAGGCACGACCGTGGGTAACGCAGGTCACACAAAGCTATGCTCAGCCAAAGAAGGAATGGCTGACCAGGGTATAAATGGAGAGAGCCCAATGGGAAGAGGGGGAGGGACGGAGGAGCGGTCCCATTGGAGGCAGGGATAGGTAGGGAAAGTGCCACAGCTGATAAGCTTGACGCGTAGCTTGTGGGCGGTGCACACGCATCAGGCATATGCACCGAGCAGGGGAGGTGCGCGCGGCCTGAGCTGGGGGCGGGAGTTCCTCCCGCGGTAGGACAGAAAGGCCTGTGAGTGTGCGCGCGCATGCGCGCACCCTGTGGCGGCCACGGAGACCAGGGAGGAAGAAGGAGGGTCCCGCTTGCGGCGGAGAACCTGTGGAGCCGGAGCCGGAGAGCGCCGGGTAAGTTGCGGCACGGGGGGAACCCTTTTTGGGAGAGGTGTTCCCCGAGGTCTTACACGGACACATTTTGCTACAACAGATTTTTGTATGTTAAGTGCACAGTTTTTTCTATCATAAACAGTGACCTGAGACACTAGTAGATTTATAAATTTTACATCTATTATTTGCATTGCTCCCGTGGTATCAGCGCATACATATGATTGCAATTGAGTAAGGAGTTAATATTAACTCATTGAAGGTACCTTTGTGGAGGAGAAAATGGAGTTGGGTAGAGTAGCTGTATGTATTAACCCTGGTTGCATATTTAAGTCATGTGCTCACTTGTGTGCTGTTCGTGACATATGTTCTTGAGTTTAGGATCAAAAAATTAAGAAATATGGTTCTCCAAAAACATAGGGAGAATTCAGTAAAAATGTTAAAAAAATATATAAATGTAGTCCTTCATTTCTTTTATAATGGACTTACTGAAGAAAACATGTTTGGTATCCTTTTTTTTTATAGCCATAGAAACTTAAACTCTTGACTTTATTTATTTTTAAATTGGCAGACCCCATTTACTCTGGTTTATTTAAATACAGATTTACTTTTTTGGTTTACCAAAAATAGCTTTTTTACCTTTATTGATTTTTCTTTTTAAAGCTGATGTAATTACAACAGCTGAATCCTGTATTACAGTATATACTTACAAATAGAGCTACAGTAATTTTGTTGCTAATTAACCAAAGCACAAACATATTGTATATTAATATTTATTTCTGTGTGCATTGCATTTTTCAATACATTTTGATTCCTTACAATAAAGGGCATACAATCTAATTTATGTTACTGGAGAATTAAGTCACTTGCAGAAAGTCACAATGAACTAACAATGGGATTTGACCTAAGTTCCCCCACTCAATATTTATAGAGCGGACCAGCATTTTTTGGGGGGATAATGCTAATTGTTTCCCGACTTACATTTATATGTAAGTCTTTTGTTTTTTGTGTGTGAAATTTGAATACAAATTATGTGCCACAGAAAGCTGGTCTTGTTTACAGTACTTTTGCCATTTTGGAATAAAGTCAACTTAAAAAATATTAAAAAAAGACTCACATAGAGAGCAAACAGTAACAATATATGCAATAGTGTATTCATAAAATTAAGTACAGAAACTGACACAGTATTAAACCAACGCCTACAGTTCCACAGCTTTATATGCGTCTCTAGTAAATTTACTGCATTGTAGTTTTGTATTGAATAGAAAGCCTCACATCTCTCTTTGTAGTTACAACAAGTATTGTTTTAGTTAGAATCTGATTGAGTTGTTGCCCTTTTCGATCTCATGTATGCTGCTCAGAAAATGTCAATTTTCTTTATATAGTTCTCATTGCATGAATTTTTTTTTAGATTTAAAATGTCCATTCTTTAGCCTCTGTATCACAACAATTGCAGCAATTCTAATATTTCCATATTCACTATGGGGAGAAGAGGTTACTGCATTCATGCAAGTGCATATTCAATATGCTTTCAAGGTGCTGTTTGCCCCAGTATAACTATTTTGAAAGTCCTTTAAATCAGATGTAGCGCACATTACCCCACCCAATGGGAGATATGGCAGCTACGGTGTGTGTGGTGCGTTACCTGTGGCTCACAGAAGGCCTGAAACTCCGCAGATGGGAGCCTAGGGTGTACCCGATTCGTCTGTGACAGTGCCTCCACCTGCAAGGGATCCCAATGGAGTGGAATAAGCCCCTTACAGGAACAATACCAATAATACACGCACTCAAGTATATACTAAAAACCTTTGCTGAACACAATAGTATTGGTACCCTGTACCACACAGTAATATAGGCCCCAACCTGATACCACCAGTGAGTGTCCCCAAAGTACATTGGGTGCCAGGCACCAATACCCTGATGTCCCTTTTCCCAATGTCAAGGATCACCCAAAGTGTAGGAGATAGCGCTATCCCGTGAAGTGTTGGTGCACTTAGGGGGTCATGCAGCAATTGGCGGAAAGGCACTTCTCGCCCGTGTAACGGTTGTTCCCTCTAGTCTGACCCACCCAATCTGATATTGGCTCGTGTGGTCTAACCAGCCACCATTACATGGTCGTGTTTGGTGGTGCACCTGTAGGCAACAGGACTCCTGAGTCTCCCGCATGATGGTATTCGGGGATTGTCAATCCAGACAGGCAGCTGAGGTAGTGTGTGCGAGTCCTACCTATATCACGTGCAGCGCCTCCACCTCATCAGGGTCTATGCGTCCGCAGGGAGATGATCCTGATGAAGAACTCCTTCTTGGTGGTGCCGTCCGCTGGAGAGTAACTTCACACTCACACAGTGGGGGTATCATTGAACAAGACATCTTTATTGTTGCTTGGTGGGCAAGCTGCCCTTCACAGCCAGCTGTCTCAGCCGCACATATTTCTCTGCTGTCCCTTTGCCAGGTACGCCCTCCCAATGGAGTGGGATCCCCTCTCCCCGTAAGGAGATCACCCCTGTGCCAGGTCCCTGGACACAGTGTGGCTCTTATCAAGATTAATGTAGAAATGGACCACTAGTTACTGCACTAGTGGATCCTTTCATTCCCAACGCACTCCAACTGTTCAGCAACCCACTAACTTTGGGCAGTGCTGTGCCTTATGTACTTCAGGAGCTGTCACAGCTCTGATGTCACTAACTGTGGACTCAGAGCATGTAGCCACTCCCACCTATACATAGGGCACCTCACCAGGGTATGAGGGCAAACCTCCATGATTACTGCTGGCATCCCTGTAACTTACCAGGTTTACTGCCAGCAGGGGAGACAACTGCAGACCATTTTACATGCATGGCTACACCCGTTTCACGCCAAAAATGCATATCCCTATTCAGTAAGGGGCGAAACCTTGGCGAAAAGCAAAACAAATGCCAAGGTGTTTGGCGGGGTTTTTTTCCGCCATCGGCGCGGCGAAAAGGCACTTTTCGCTGCAACTAGCCATTTTTTCAACCACGCTCAATTCTAGTACTGGCGAGTAGCTTTGCGCCACTCTAGAATGGCATTTTTCACGGCAATCCGGCATGCCACAAAAAGTAGGCAAGTTGCTGGTGAGAGGCTGCGGATGAGCGGCGGATCGGCACTTAGAAAAAATCAGGTCCTTTTTCCTGGCTGGGATTGATGCCGGGGGTCTCCGGAGCTGATACCATTAATAGCAGCACCGGAGCCCCCCGGCATGCATCTAAGGCAGGAAAAATGCATTTAAAGCCCACTTCATTACCTTAGCGGCTAACCGCTATGAAGGGGTTAACCAGCCGTGCCAGGTTTATTGTGGGTAGCGGGGGGGGGTTGAAGGGGGTATTTGGCCCTTGGTGTTTGTTTATGGCTTGCGGGGGGGGGGGGTTGCGGGTGCACTTAACCCCTTCATGACCTTAGCGGTTAATACTGCTACGGTCACGAAGGGGTTAAGCCGTCCGCTACCCACCCGCAAGCCCTTAACAACCACAGTTGGGGCTAATACCCCCTTCACCCACCCCCACTACCCACAATTAAAAAAATACACACACAACAGCCCCACAGTAAATTAATAAATAAATATATATATATATATATATATATATATATATATATATATATATATATATGTATGTATATATATATATAATATATATATATATATCTGCAACAACCCTTATACCCCCCTAACATACACATATATGCACATCAATGATACTATAGGCCGGCGGGGGCCCTTGGATGTTCCCCGCAGGCCTGCAGTACCAATTCAGTGCACCCCAAAATAATTACAACACATACATACACCACCCTTAACACCTACAGTATAGTAATGTCCAAAATTACTATTATCCACATATGGAAAATAGTGAATTTGCCCATTTAAAATACATAAAGAACAATCAATATAATAAATACATAGTACTCACCCATGTCCGGCTGACACAATGAAGTCCATCCTCAACTTCATCACCGTCCATGCCCCCTCCGATGCTGCAAAACATGAACAAGAATGAAAACAGTCAATGTAATGTCCCCTAACCCCTTAATCACCATAGCGGTTATTAACCGCTACAGTCATTAAGGGGTTAACCCACCCTCACCCACCATCCGGGAGGCCTACATACCCTCCCCCACTAACCCCCCACCCGTGAGGCCAAACCACCCTCACCCACTACCCAGCCGTGAGGCTTACCCATACCCTTGGGGTCAATACCCCCTCCCCCCGCCCCCGTACCCACGATAAAAACAATACACAGCCTCACAATAAACATAATTCTATTTATTAAATACATAACCCACCCCCTGTGCCCCCCCATAAATACATGATTTATTCTTTGACATAGAGGGTTCATACCCCAGGCCCACGTGAGTACCCGTTGGGCCTGACGGGTCACCTCACAGACCTACAGGTTACCAACAACTTGTTTCATACAGGGTCTGGAGGCCTGTTGGTGGGTCCCGCCAGGCGCCATGGCCCACCAGGTGGTCTCCGCGGGTCACCGTGGGCCACAATTGGGTCCCCACTGTAGGCCCGCGGATGTCTGGGAGCCCTGGGTCAGACCCACAGCTGCCTGAGAGGCCTCAGATGGTTCCCACGGGGGTCTGGGGACCAACTGGTGGTCCCTACGGGTCCGCGGTGCCCCCACAGATGTGTGGCCACCGGTTCTTCCCCGCAGGTGTCCCCCATGGACCACGCAGCCTGATACCTGTGAGAAGCCCTAGGATACCGCAGGTGGTCTCCAGAGGTCTCTCGCAGAACCCAAAGGAACAAACTCTGTATGTTAAAAAAATAAACCTGACCTATACATTAAATACATCAATCCCCCCCACCCCCACAACACATACAGTAAAATATTGTGCCAAATAACTATTATCCAGATATGGATAATAGATTATCTGACCATTATTAAACACATTAACTAGCATAATAACATAAATAAAGTTCTACTGACCTCCTCAATAAGAAGCCCCCTCGCCAGCAACATCCTTGTCCTCCGTTGCTAACAAAATACATAGCCAATACATAGCAATTACATTCTGCGATCAATTAACCCCTTAATCACCGTATCGGAAAATAACCACAAAGGTAATTAAGGGGTTAAGCCACCCTTGCTGATACCCACCCTTCACCCTTTCATTGATACAATGGCTTGATCATGCAACTCTCTCTCTCTCTCTCTCTCTCTCTCTCTCTCTCTCTCTCTCTCTCTCTCTCTCTCTCTCTCTCTCTCTCTCTCTCATTCTCTCTCTCTCTCTCTGTATATATATATATATATATATATATATATATATATATATATACAGTGTTCGACAAATCACCCAAAAATCTACTCGCCCAACCAAAAAATCTACTCGCCACCTAGTACCGCCCCCAACCCCCACCCCTAGTCCCACCCCCAACCCCGCCTCCAACCCTGCTTTAAAATAAAATATATAAATAAAATACATTTAATAAAATCCTAGTCAGAACAACATTCGTTTTTGACATAAATGTATTTATTGTATTACATTATACTACAATTAGTCCTTGTTACGTGTGTGTGTGTGTGTGTGTGTGTGTGTGTGTGTGTGTGTGTGTGTGTGTGTGTGTGTGTGTGTGTGTGTGTGTGTGTGTGTGTGTGTGTGTGTGTGTGTGTGTGTGTGTGTGTGTGTGTGTGTGTGTAAATGTCGGATCAAGAAATAAAAGCCAGGTGTGAATGACTAGTTTCCTGAACCCCATAACCAGTGTCTGGACGTCCCTGCTTCACAATATCTAAAGCAGCAATCCCGCCAGGGATCTTACCTGATCCGCAGTCCCTCAATGTCCAGGTACCCTCATTCCTGCAATGTTATACATTGGAGGGGATGTGTTCCCTACCTGTCTTCCGATGTCTTCCATGTGAAGCTTGAGTCAGATCTGGAAGAAAGCAGTATAGGTTATTTCGGTGTAGTATAGGGCAGTTAAGATATATAGGGTAAATAAGATATCCAGATCCAGAGTGTGGGAGAGAGAGAGGGAGAGAGAGAGGAGAGAGAGGGAGAGAGAGAGGGGGTGGGGGGAGAGAGTGTGGGGGGGAGAGAGAGGATGGGGGGAGGGGGAGAGGGAGAGAGAGAGTGTGGGGGGAGAGGGAGAGAGTGGGGGGGTGGATGGAGAGAGTGTGGGGGGAGAGAGAGTGTGGGGGGGAGAGAGAGTGTGGGGGAGAGAGAGTGTGGGGGGGAGAGAGAGTGTGGGGGGGAGAGAGAGTGTGGGGGGGAGAGAGAGTGTGGGGGGGGAGAAGAGTGTGGGGGAGAGAGAGAGTGTGGGGGGAGAGAGAGAGTGTGGGGGGGAGAGAGAGAGGGAGAGAGAGAGTGTGGGGGGAAGAGAGAGTGTGGGGGGAAGAGAGAGTGGGGGGGAGAGAGGGTGGGGGGGGAGAGAGAGTGGGGGGGAGAGAGTTTGGGGGGGAGAGAGAGAGTGTGGGGGGGAGAAATAGAGTGTGGGGGGGAGAGAGAGAGTGTGGGGGGAGAGAGAGAGTGTGGGGGGGAGAGAGAGCACGTGTGGGGGGGTGAGAGAGCGTGGGGGGGAGAGAGAGAGAGCGTGGGGGGGGGAGAGAGAGAGCACGTGGGGGGGAGAGAGAGAGAGCATGGGGGGGAGAGAGAGAGCATTGGGGGGAGAGAGAGAGTGTGGGGGGGGTGAGAGAGAGAGAGAGAGTGGGGGGGGAGAGAGCGAGAGAGAGCGTGGGGGAGAGAGAGAGAGCGTTGGGGGGAGAGAGAGAGAGTGTGGGGGGAAGAGGGAGAGTGTGGGGGGGGGAGAGAGTGTGGGGGGGAGAGAGTGTTGGGGGGGAGAGAGTGTTTGGGGAGAGAGAGTGTGGGGGGGAGAGAGTGTGTGGGGGGAGAGAGATTGTGGGGGGAGAGAGAGTATTGTAGGAGAGAGAGTGTGGGGGGAAAGAGAGTGTGGGGGGGAGAGAGATTGTGGTGGGAGAGAGAGTGTGGGGGCGAGAGAGAGTGTGGGGGGAGAGAGAGTGGGGGGGGGAGAGAGTGAGGGGGGAGAGAGAGTGTGGGGGGGAGAGGGAGAGTGTGGGGGGGGGGAAAGGGAGAATGTTGGGGGGGTAGAGAGTGTGGGAGTGAGAGAGTGTGTGAGGGGGAGAGAGAGTGTGGGGGGGGGAGAGAGAGTGTGGGGGGAGAGAGAGTGTGGGGGGGAGAGAGAGTGTGGGGGGGAGAGAGATTGTGGGGGGGAGAGAGAGTGTGGGGGGAGAGAGAGTGTGGAGGGGAGAGAGAGTGTGGGGGGAGAGAGAGTGTGGGGGAGAGAGAGTGTGGGGGAGAGAGAGTGTGGGTGGGAGAGAGAGTGTGGGAGGGAGAGAGAGAGTGTGGGGGAGAGAGAGAGTGTGGGGGGGAGAGAGTGTGGGGGGGAGAGAGAGTGTGGTGGGGAGAGAGAGTGTGGGGGGAGAGAGAGTGTGGGGGGGAGAGAGAGTGTGGGGGGGAGAGAGAGTGTGGGGGGAGAGAGAGTGTGGGGGGGAGAGAGAGTGTGGGGGGGAGAGAGAGTGTGGGGGGAGAGAGAGTGTGGGGGGGAGAGAGAGTGTGTGTGGGGGAGAGAGAGTGTGGGGGTGGAGAGAGAGAGTGTGGGGGGGAGAGAGAGTGTGGGGGGGAGAGAGAGTGTGGGGGGAAGAGAGAGTGTGGGGGGAAGAGAGAGGAGTGGGGGAGAGAGAGTGGGGGGAGAGAGAGAGAGTGGGGGGGAGAGAGAGTGTGTGGGGGAGAGAGAATGAGTGTGGGGGGGAGAGAGAGAGTGTGGGGGGGAGAGAGAGAGAGCATGGGGGGAGAGAGAGAGAGAGAGAGCATGGGGGGGAGAGAGAGAGCGTGGGGGGGGAGAGAGAGAGAGAGAGCGTGGGGGAGAGAGAGAGAGCGTGGGGGGGGAGAGAGAGAGAGAGCGTGGGGGGAGAGAGAGAGAGAGCGTGGGGGGAGAGAGAGAGAGCGTGGGGGGGAGAGAGAGTAGGGGGAGAGAGAGTGGGGGAGAGAGAGAGTGTGGGGGGGAGAGAGAGAGTGTGGGGGGAGAGAGAGTGTGGGGGGAGAGAGAGTGTGGGGGAGAGAGAGCGTGGGGGAGAGAGAGAGAGCGTGGGGCGGAGAGAGAGAGAGTGTGGGGGGAGAGAGAGAGAGAGCGTGGGGGGAGAGAGAGAGAGAGCGTGGGGGGGGGAGAGAGAGAGCATGGGGGGGAGAGAGAGAGAGAGTGGGGGGGAGAGAGAGAGTGGGGGGGAGAGAGAGTGTGGGGGAGAGAAAGAGAGAGAGTTTAGGGGGGAGAGAGTGTGGGGGGGGAGAGAGTGTGGGGGGGAGAAAGAGTGTGGGGGGGAGAGAACGTGTGGGGGGGGGAAGAGAGAGTGTGGTGGGGGAGAGACAGTGTGGGGGGGAGAGAGAGTGTGGGGGGGAGAGAGAATGTGGAGGGGAGAGAGAGTGGGGGGGGAGAGAGTGTGGGGGAGAGAGGGAGACTGGGTAGGTGACTGACTGTCTGACTTGGTATTTGACTGACTGACTGACTGGGTAGGTGACTGACTGACTGGGTAGGTGACTGACTAACTGACTGGGTAAGTGACTGACAGACTGACTGGGTAGGTGACTGACTGACTGACTGGGTAGGTGACTGACTGACTGACTGGGTAGGTGACTGACTGACTTACTGGGTAGGTGACTGACTGACTGACTGACTGGGTAGGTGACTGACTGACTGGGTAGGTGACTGACTGACTGACTGGGTAGGTGACTGACTGACTGATTGGGTCGGAGACTGACTTACTGGGTAGGTGACTGACTGACTGGGTAGGTGACTGACTGGGTAGGTGACTGACTGACTGAGTGGGTAAGTGACTTACTGACTGAATGGGTAGGTGACTGACTGACTGGGTAGGTGACTGACTGACTGACTGGATAGGTGACTGACTGGATAGGTGACTGACTGACTGACTGGGTAGGTGACTGACTGACTGACTGACTGACTGGGTAGGTGACTGACTGACTGACTGACTGGGTAGGTAACTGACTGACTGACTGACTGACTGACTGACTGGGTAGGTGACTGACTGACTGACTGGGTAGGTGACTGACTGACTGACTGGCTAGGTGACTGACTGACTGACTGGGTAGGTGACTGACTGACTGACTGACTGGGTGGTGGGGGAGTGACTGGGTGGGTGGGGGGGGTGACTGACTGACTGGGTGGTGGTGACTACTTGTGGTCTCTCTCTCCCCCCCCTACACACACACACACACACACACACACACACACACACACTCCCCCCCTACACACACACACACACACACACACTCACCCCCCTACACACACACACACACACACACACACACCCTACACACACACACCCTTCACACACACCCCTACACACACACACACACACACACACACACACACACACCCACTCCCCCTACACACACACACACACACACACACACTCTCCCCCCCCTACACACACACACACACACACTCACCCCCCCTACACACACACACCCTACACACACACCCCCTACACACACACCCCCTACACACACACACACACATACACACACACACTCCCCCCCCCTACACACACACTCCTCCCCCCCCCTCCTCTACCATGGATCGCTGTGGTCTCCGGTCTCAGCCGAGGAAGCGGCAGGCCTGGTGTCGCCCTCGGCCGCTGCTGGTCACCGGGTGGCAGTGAGGGATCCGGACACAAGGGAGAGAGGAGTGGGGGGGGCTTGTGATGCGGCTGGTCAACGGGTGTCAGACACGCCGGGACATGGGGGCAACGGCAGCCTCAGCGGCTGTCGGTGAAGTAGGAGACCATCTTCTCACGACGGGCTGATCCGGGTCACCGACCTGGCGGAGCTGCCACGCGGGGTCACGGAGGCCGGGGGACATGGAGTTGGAGGTGAGATCCGGAGTGAGTGGGGAGATTTGGGGTGTCGGGGGGGAGATTGGGTGTTGGGGGGGTCACGGAGGCTGGGAGAGATTGGGGTGAGGGGGGGTCACGGAGGCTGGGAGAGATTGGGGTGAGGGGGGTCACTGAGGCCGAGAGAGATTGGGGTGAGGGGGGGTCACTGAGGACGGGAGAGATTTCGGTGAGGGGGGTCACGGAGGCCGGGAGAGATTGGGGTGAGGGGGGGTCACTGAGGCCGGAAGAGATTGGGGTGAAGGGGGGTCACTGAGGCCGTGAGAGATTGGGGTGAGGGGGGGTCACAGAGGCCAGGAGAGAGTGGGGTGAAGGGGGGTCATGGAGGGCAGGAGAGATTGGGGTGAGGGGGGGTCACTGAGGCCGGGAGAGATTGGGGTGGGTAGGGGGGGGCGGATGGCCAGATGGGAGGGGAGGCGACGGACGGCCCTGCAGGGGCCTGAGGCAGACAGGCGTGGAAGGGGCTGGCTGCCGGAAGTGGGAGAAGTGGAAGTGCAGAGGAGGGAAAGCATTGCTGAGAGGCGGGGAGGAGCGAAGGCACTGCTCAGAGAGCCGGAGGCAGGGTAATCTCCCCCAACAACATGAACCCACCTCCGGCTTTTTTTTTTCTCCAGCGCGAGCGCGGGAAACACAGCAGCGTGAGCGGGGGAAATTTAAAAAAACACACGTGTGCTGCTTGGGCCAATATTTACTCGCCCGGAGGTTAAATCCACACGCCCTGGGCGTGTAAATGTATAGCATTGTCGAACACTGTAATATATATATATATATATATATATATATATATATATACACACACATGATGAACCAATATACAAATAAATGTTTAAGGGTTATCAAAAACATGCTCTAATAAAAATACCACTTCTCCATATCATCCACAGTCAAATAAAATTCTATTTCCTAAACAAATCAAATGTCATCTTCCAATCTAAAGCATCAAATGCCAATCAAAACATAGCATTAACATTGTATACATGATGCATACAATCTATGCACCATGTACACTCTTCAAATCAATGTTAACAATACAATATTCCAAACAAAATACCATTAAATACAAACAAGTATACTATTAAATCCAAGCAAGTCACCATAAATCAATTAGCATTCATTAATCACATCCCAAAACAATAAAAATACCATCCATACCAATTACACAATTAACTACTGCAATCGTTAAACAGAACAAGTTACCATCAACAAAATATAAGTACCAAAATATACAATATACAAAAGCAAGCATCACCATGACCTAAAGTACACCATACAAGACCAAAATTACATCTATCTAATTCGAAAACACATTACACACACATTTATGCATAGCAGCATAGCCAAAATCATTTTAAATAATGCAAAACAAGCTTTTAAAACAAAATCATTTCTTACCCTGTATGTATATATCGATCTAGACATACATACATCATACATACAGTGGCAAGAAATGATGTTCCAAAAAATAAAACACATGTAAAAAAACAAATAAACATGTACAAATTAAAAAAAAAAAAAAAAACTTTTGTTTGCTTACCATTACTTGACCCACTCGCCGACTCCCATTGAACAGCTTACTCTCGAACCAATCCACGCACAGGAACCCATAAAATAATAAACCATAAAATAATAAACCTTAAAATAATAAACCAAAACAATCCATGGGTCTTCTATTTGTAATCCATCTTCATCTGTATTCTTCTTTCTTGTATCTTCTTCCGCTCTCTTCCGGGGTCTTCTTTCTTCTATACATCTACTACAATTCTGAATCTACACCTGGATGGATTGCACGCTACAGATGATTGCAGTGGCCCTCGGAATGTACAGGTAAAGAACCGCAGTGCAGTATGATATACCCTGTACACAACGGACATTACTAAACATTCATTCATATACTGGTTGGGTGCTTATTGAAGTGTTAATTGATGTGGGTGTCACGTGGACTCCACTAGACACTTATCCCCTCCAGTTCAACTATATTATTATTATTATGTGGACACTCATCTTCATCTGGATACTTATGTTATATATACTCTCTACAGACGGAACCGTGTCTGATTGTTGAGCACTACACTCACTCTACTATTGTAAACACCATACACCCTTTAATGGCCCCTATCTGCGATTGGGTGGGGGAAACACCGTTACATTTGGAAGCGCTACTGATATGCTGTAACAGGAAAGGCTTACAGTGAAACAAAGCTGGAAGTAACAAGGTACAGGACCACGATCGACATGTTGAAGGTGATGGCGAACTACTAGTAACCACTAGGGCGGATGAGAAGCCTCCGATCCCCGTTCCGGTGAGTAGCGCTAACCCTTCTGTTGCTCCGACGGTGTTCATTCGTTCCATGCACGAACGCAGGGCTAGCCTGAAAGCAGCCCAAAAGGGAGACTTACCTCCGGTGTGTCCGGATTGTGCCTATCCCTGCTTTTCTGGCTCAGTACAGAGAGTATTTGCAAGGTCCCTCACCAAGGCCAAAAAACTTTTGCTGCTCAAACGATATTGAGCATAACACTAGTGTCTGGTCCCGGGGATGTAACTGTTCAGGACTCGGATATGTTCAAGGTCCCTTTGCCCTCAACCAGTATGGCTTGTCTCCAGGTGTCTTGCCGCTCTTCTCTTGCCAAGACTTCTGACCAGGGTTCCCTTTCTACCCCATTGTCTCATGGTGGGTTACCACCTCGGGAAGCTGATCGAGCCGCGAGAGAACGTTACTCCAAAAAGAGGAGCCTGTGGGGCTCTAAGACTCATATTCCCTCTTCAGACTGGAAGGACTGGTCTTACGGGAATACTGTGTTCACCGATAATAATGATAGTGATAATGATGCCTGCAGTGTAAATAGTGGATTTAGTCATTATGCTATGTCTGTTACATCTGATATTTCTGCATCCACGTACACTACCTCACACCCCGGGTCTGCTGTAGCAGGGTCCGCTGGATCTTACCCATGGTGGCACCATAGGTTTCAGGAATATGTACCCTTTATGGGCCGCACGAGGTTCTTTCTCGAAACCAAGACCATAGTAAATGATTGGTGTGCGGAAGGAGTGTTTAGTCCTGATGAGGCTGCACGAGAAATTAGGAGAAAAGAAGCAGACATTTTAGAGGGTATTTTGCAGCCTACAGGTAATGTCTCTAAGAATTATGTGCCCCGGTTCAAGAACCGTTGTACTGGGTTTAGCCACGTAGGGCTGAAGGTCGCCGGCTCACTAAGATTAGCTGAGTTGAGCGACATGTAGTACAAAAGTACCTGAGATCTCATGGGTTTGGTATCCATATGTCCATGAACCGTTAATGTGGGAAATTGACACCAATCAGGAGCAATGGTTAGTGGAAGCTGTAAAGGCTTACGTGCTTGAGCACAGTAGGAGTACTTTTCATAACATGCATGAGAGGATAGCATATCTAGTGCAAGTCTGGAAGGTAAGCCAATCAGTGTATATGGATAGGATAGGGTGGAGTACATCTCAGAACGAAATTCTAAGAGGGTGTTCTCCATCACAGTCACTGATGAGTCAGTAGCATTAGTGAGAAAGCCTGACCCTGAGCACTATTACTGATGGATGAGAAGATTCTCCATGTTGGAGGAACCTATGTTAATACAACAGCCATTTTGTATGTGTTTATTCAAATACCTGACATGTGCTGTTTTTCACAGAGAATTATATATCATGCATATTAATGAGATGATTATGTGAAATGTTATCTTGTTTTTGTTCAGGTTTCATTTGACAATGGTACCCAAAAATTTGGGACCCAAGCGGGGTGGTTGGGTATCCACCAGACGGAAAGTGAAGCCAGGCCACCCCTGACTACTATTCTACCCAATGGACTGGCAGTAAACCCTGGTACTATCTAGTTGCCAGTAGTCAGTATGGGGGCTTCCCCTCACCTTTCGTACGGCACTTGAGTGACAGCAGGGGTGGTACATTGGGTTGTATCTGGAACAATGGGGTGCCCTTGGCCTGTAGTGACGGTCCAGGGATCATCTTCAGTGATAGCTGACCTGACAGACTGTATCCAGCAAAAGACTGTCTAGTAACTGTTACTGCAGAGTGTAGTAATAAACCCGTTCCTGTTTGCATAAACCTCCTGCCTGGTTCGTGATTACTGGGGGGAGAGGTAATAAGTTCTACCGTGGGAGATCACATTCAGTTGCTGGAGCCTACGGCAGATGGAGGCGCTGCACTGCTAAGGAGATATGTGGAGCATGTACACCAGAAGCATGTTCCTGTGTCCCCACTACCATCGGCGGATGACTCAGACCTCCTGTTGCCAGCATGTATATGCACCACACACCCTGTAATGGCCCCTGTCTGCGATTGAGTGGGGGAAACACTGTTACACTTACATTTTAAAAGACCTTATACTTCTTGTTAGGAAAATCATATGGTAATCACTTTACCTACCAACGGAGATCCTCAGACTCCGTTACTGTTAAGGTTATGCTAATAACATAATCATATTTAGCACCTGCTGAAAGCTGCACTTACTCACTTCTAAACCCTGAGGAGCATTGCGTTATTTCTCCAAATAGCCTACAAGGGAAAGGGGTAGGTCTTAAGTGGTACCCATATCAATGGACTGAGTGTATGAATTAACCGGTTCATGATGTGTGTTATACTAACATATATATGGCTGAAACACAACAAATTATTATTATTATTTTTTTTTAAAGGGATTAACTGTATGTTGTTTACTGATTAAAAGGGAATGTTATGTTTATGTGACTTCCTATTGTATATATAATTTGCGTGATAAAGTATGAGTTTACCAGAATGAATCTATATATGAGAAAATGATTTTCAAAGACCAAAACCATATTTAATTATGGTACATACAGTTCAGCCACTGAGTGTAAAAAAAGAACATTTAAAAAGTAACATGTATAATATTAAATAAACATAACAATATACATTACAGACAATGAGAAACATTATAAACATGTTTACAATGTACGCCTGCTGAGGTTGGGAAAGAAGTATTGGGCAATGTGTTCATGCTCTCCTGCATTTCCCAGGCACTTCTGCATTACCCAGGTCAGGACACTGACAGATCCCATCAACTTTGCAATGCTGGTAGCTACAGCTGTGATATGCTAATGTTCCTGTAAGAGATGTGTGCAGAGGTACATATAATGGAGACCGATTTGGGTGAAATTATATCTTGGCTTTATTGAGCCTGTTCCTCTATCCAGGCAAAACATACAGAAAAAAATAAAATAACAAACCCCTACAGTATCCCTTTGTATGGGCTAACTTACTTCCCCAGGCCCTATCTGCAGGACTTGAGGGATATTCCCATTACCAGCCTATCAACCCAAAATCTCAGGAAGTACTTTAAGCAGGTGACCCTCCATTTCAGTCTCTGGCAGGTTCCTGGGTCCTCTGTGTCCAGGAAATATGTGTCTGGGTATTTGGGTGACTTGATCTCAGCACAGCCTTTGTGCTCAAGACAGTGTCTGTGTGCAGGCTTCTCTGCTTTTCAGAGTCAGCCCAATTGTGAGCTAAGGAATCTCTCTCCTGTTTCTCATATCAGGCTTTTTCTAAGAGTCCTAATCAGCCAGATGGAGTCTGGTTGATTGCCTGTGTGCAATTAACCAGCACACTGCTGGATTTAGAGGCAGTTTCTCCCAAACAGTGATAAGTCCATGTTACAGTTCCCTAATAGCATTTTTCCCAATGCGCATGTGCAGTGTATTTTTCTAGGCTATGGTAATCCCCCTTCATCCTTGTACCTTGGTCATTTTGTTAACGTACCTTACTATTGCATATCATTAGACTTGAGAATACCCTTTAAGGCAGCAATCCAAGCTGCCGGTCTGTCCATCCTCCCTTAAATATGTGCATCAATACAATCAACACAATGTTAAGTAATTAGCTAAGTTGCCAATCGATCCGTTCTCCTGTGATTCTGTTGGATGGTGTGACATGAACCATGTGACAGAACCTCTTTTTTTAGGGGACCTGCTGGCCTCTTGTATCATTCCTGTGCATAAAAACAAAAAATACTTCTTTTTTTATCCCCCCCTTTTTTTTAAAGGGTGGTACCTGGTGTTATCCTCATCCAAACACCATGATTTTCAGCTCCAGAGCCCCCCAGGTTCCAAAGATTCTTACTGTTGAAGTTACCGGGTTTAAATCTTCCTCAGGGGAAATAAAATGTCTTCCAAATGGGTGAGAAGGGTATGGGAAGTGATGAGGATGGAGAAAATTTCATATAATTAGACTCCTCAATGAATTTTGAAGAGCTATGGTCTCCTTGGACTACGTATATGACCAGTAGGCCTATTTGATGACCTAATAACTCATATGAAAAATTACTGCTACATGCTTCCTGATGAGCAAGTTCAGTTGATATATGAAATGTGATGAGACATAGCCTACCAGATATGATAAAACTTTGTCAGCATAGGACAGATACGATCTAGAATAGGGTAATCCGTGTCTCTTTATCATAGCAAAAAGGGTATAAGTTACAAGTATGTGGTATGGCTCATTGTTGCAACATTGGAATTGTTTAAGTATTTTTGATTATTTTATTGATATCTTATTGTATACTTTCTTATTTATGTATATTTGCCATTATCATTTTCCCAACATGGAGATTGAATGTCCTGTACAGGCATACCCCGCTTTAAGTACACTCACTTTAAGTACACTCGCGAGTAAGTACATATCGCCCAATAGGCAAAAGGCAGCTCACGCATGTGCCTGTCATCACGTCCTGAACAGCAATACCGGCTCCCAACCTGTACCGAAGCTGTGCGCAAGCAGGGAGACTATAGAGCATGTTACAAATGCGTTATTTACATCAGTTATGCACGTATATAACGATTGCAGTACAGTACATGCATCTATAAAGTGAAGGACTACCTTTTCCCACTTAAGTACATTTTCGCTTTACATACATGCTCCGGTCCCATTGCGTACGTTAATGCAGGGTATGCCTGTAATATGTCTGAATATGTATATCACATAACTCTTTAGAACAATGAAAAACAGTAAATTAAGAAGTAACAAAACTTAAAAAAATCAGGAAGTAATACCAGTAATGTCTCCATAACTAAGGGGTGAAAGGAGATAAACATAGTGAGGTACAGCTCTGAAGGACAACAAACCTACCCCCCTCCCCCCACCCCCAGCTTCAAACAGAGTTTAGTTAGGGTAGATTGCTCTTTAAAAGTTATTTGACTTCCAAGACTTTTGAAGCATAGAGTAGCCACTCCACAGTATATTAAACTTTAGGTGAATGGGTTCTCACAGTATTGTATATTAAATATAGAGCAACTACAGAACATAATTCTTGCATCGGCAGAATGATACAACTGAATATAACATATTTATTCTCTATTCTGTAGTTGGCTGTGACGTTACTGGACCCATACCTAAATCTTTAAAAAATCAGTGACTGTGCCTCTGCTTTTTTAATATAGTTTTGGAACTGGATGGCAATAGTAGAGACAGATTTGTTCCAGCTGAGAAGATAATGATGAACAGCATTTGGGAAAGTAATGTTTAAACTCCATATCACACATTGATTTTAGCTGTGTCTGCCAGGCACATGCTGCAGTTCTTGATTGAGCAATCTAAACGGTAGTGTTGTTGATAGTGAATATGCCGGCGTCTTTCAATCTACAGTATTGAGAAATAAGTGACCTAAGGGGAGCTTTGAAGTGGTTTGATTGCAAATAGATGTCAGAATATGTTTTCTTGGACTGAATGGAGCTCTGAAAAATGTGGAATTGTTTTGCAGGAGGTATACTAGTAAAATTAATGTAGTTGGACCTTACAAAAAACAACTATTTATATAAAGAAGGATGCGGCACTCACTTTGCAATAGTACTCGCATTTATTGTGCCCTAGTACAGAATATCTTGCAATGAGTATGGCATCAATCTTGCTTTTTCATTGCATCATATTATATGGTAGGGCCAGAGGCCACTCAATGTTCCTGTGCCATGTTACAGACGATAAAACATATATATTGCAAGTATAATACTTACTTTTCCATTACTGAGTAGAATTTGTACAGCTCAACCCGTTATAACGCTATCCGTTACAACGCGAATCCGCTTATAACGCGATGCAAGCGTGGCTCTCAATTTTCGTATGTATGAATACTTTCAACATGATTATTGGTATCTTAAATACTTTATTGTACAATGCATACAATTGTACATTATTTCTAATGCGATTCGCTTATAACACGATGTGATTCTTTGGACCCCAAGCACAGCGCTATAAGGGGGTTGAGCTGTAATTGATAGGGCAAAATTGGAGCAAAGTGCTTTGATACATTTTCACTTTGCATCTCTTTGTGTCAATGTCTCTCTCTTCTCCTCTTTCACTCAAAAATTGCATAAGAAACGTGCCCTCACAGGGCGCTTCCTTTCTAACAAGTGCCTCTCTGTGCATGACTTCTTTCTCTCTCACTCCCTGCTTCTCTTTGCTATAACTGAGACCTGGCTCACACAGTCTGACTCTGCTCTGGAAGCTGCCCTCTCCTATGGTGGCCTTTCCTTCTCCCACACTCCACGGATGGCAGGGGTGGAGGCGTGAGGCTACTCCTCTCCTCTCTCTGCCGTTATTGAACTCTTCCTATTCCACCTTAGCTTGCTTTTCCCTCCTTTGAGGTTCACACTGTCCAGATCTTCTCTCCTCTTCCTGTCCATGTGGCGGTCATCGATCGCCCACCTACCTCTACTCATCCCCCTTCTACCTTTCTCTCTCACTTTCAATCCTGGCTCTCTTTCTTTCCTCAGACTCCGCTGTTCTTCTCCTTGGGGACTTCAACTGCCATATTGATGATCCCTCTCTCCCTTGGGCTTCTCGCTTTCTCTCTCTAACCTCTTCCTTTGGCCTTCAACAGTGGACTGCAGCTAGCACCCACAAGGATGGCCACTACCTAGACCTAGTTTTCACCAAAACTTTTCTCTCTCTGATTTTTCCATTTCCCCCTTTCCTCTCTCTGACCATCACCTCATCTGATTCTCTCTCTCTCGTTTCTCCCCTTCTCCATCTCCATCTACCCCTCGCTTCTGCAGAAACCTGCGCTCTATTAACCTACCAACCTTTGATTCCGCTTTACGCATCTCCCTCTCCTCTCTCAGTTCTGCTACAGACCCTGACAACCTTGTCAGGAACTACAACTCTGCCTTATCCTCCTCTCTTGATATACATGCCCCGCTTTCTCTCTGCTGCCCTCGCCTTTCTAACCCCAGACCCTGGCTAAATTCCCACACGTGCATGCTGCGCTCCTCCACTCGTTCCTCTGAACGCCTCTCGCAGACTTCCTTCACTACAAATTTATGCTATCCTGTTTCAACTCTGCTCTCTCTCAGGCTTAACAAACCTACTTTACTTCCCTAATCAACACACACAAGTCTAACCCACGCCGACTCTTCTATGTCTTTGACTCTATACTCAAACCACCCCCATATGCCTCTTCTTCTTCCATTTCACCTCTGGACTTTGCTGACTACCTCAAGGAAAAGGTGGAATCTATTCATCAGAACATCCCCTCTGTTTACTCCTCCCATCCTACACTGCTTCCCTCCTGCCTTCCTTGACTCTTTTTCCCCTGTCAAAGAGGAGGATGTATCACTATTGATCTCCTCTTCTCCCTCTACCACTTGCGCTCTTGACCCCATTCCCTCCCATCTCCTAAAACATCTTGTTCCTACTACCCCTACTACCCCTATGCTCACACATATTTAACACCTCCCTCTATTCTGGTACCTTTCCCACCTCTTTCAAACATGCAATACTATTAATCAAAAACAGCAAGGTTGACCCTACCTGTCTTTCTACCTATCGACATGTCTCCCTTCTGCCTTTTGCCTCCAAACTCCTTGAACGTCTTGTTTTCTCTCACTTGCTCCACTTTCTCAATGCCCATTCTCTCCTAGACCCTTTACAATCTGGCTTCCGCACTGCTCACTTGACTGCAACATCCCTCACTAAAATAACTAATGACCTCCATGCTGCAGAGGTCATTACACTGCTCATATTACTCGAACTCTCTGAAGCATTTGACACTGTGGACCACCCTCTTCTCCTTCACATTCTCCATACTCTTGGTATTCGTAACAAAGCTCTACCCTGGATCACCTCTTACCTCTCCCATCGTACTTTCAGTGTCTCTTCTGCTAACACCTTCTCCTTCTCCATAGATCTCTCTGTGGCGGTGCTGCAGGGTTCTGTCCTGGGACCTCTTCTCTTTTCTCTGTACACACTTTCTCTAGGTGACCTAATCACATCCCTTGGGTATAAATATCACCTCTATGCTGATGACACACAAATGTACTTTTCAACCCTTGACCTTACACCTGCTGTACATACCAAAGTCTCAGAATGCCTCTCTGCGATATCGTCCTGGATGGCCCTCCGCCGACTTAAACTTAACATGACAAAAACAGAGCTCCTCATACTTCCTCCCAAACCTGGCCTTACTACCTCCTTCCACATTACTGTTTGAAGTACCATCATTCCCCCAGTAGCCCAAGCACGCTGCCTAGGGGGTCACACTTGACTCCTCTCTCACATTCTCCTCTCACATTCAAAATGTCTCTAAAACCTGTCACTTTTTCCTTCGCAATATTACAAAGATTCGCCCTTTCCTCTGTTGCTCGACTGCTAAAACTCTGACTCAGGCCCTCATTCTTTCCCGTCTTGACTACTGTAACCTTCTGCTGTCCGGCCTTCCTGCCTCTCACCTGATTCCCCTACAATCTATCCTAAATGCTGCTGCCAGAATCACTCTACTCTTTCCTAAATCTGTTTCAGCATCTTCCCTGCTCAAATCACTCTCCTGGCTTCCAATCAAATCCCGTATCACACATGCAATTCTCCTCCTCACTTTTAAAGCTTTACACTCTTCTGCCCCTACTTACATCTCAACCCTAATTTCTCGCTATGCACCATCCCGATTCTTGCGTTCTGCTCAAGGATTTCTTCTCTCTACCCCCTTTGTATCTAAAGCCCTCTCCCGCCTTAAACCTTTCTCACTGACTGCCCCACACCTCTGAAATGCCCTTACCCTCAATATCTGACTAGCACCCAATCTATCCACCTTTAAGACCCACCTTAAGACACACTTGCTTAAAGAAACATATGAGTAGCACTGTAGATATACATGATACTGTATATAAAGTTTGGCCCCCTGCAGAAGCACTTACCAAAATGCCCTCCTACTGTTCTGTATGTTTCTCCTACATACCAATTAGATTGTAAGCTCCTCGGAGCAGGGACTCCTATTCCTAAATGTTACGTTTGTCTGAAGCACTTATTCCCATGACCTGTTATTTATATCTATTTATTATTTGTTA
The DNA here is from genome assembly GCF_040206685.1 of Ascaphus truei. NCBI lineage: Eukaryota > Metazoa > Chordata > Amphibia > Anura > Ascaphidae > Ascaphus > Ascaphus truei. Next base: position 368,821,867 of record NC_134483.1, read on the forward strand.
TTTATATGATTACCACGTGTATTACTACTGTGAAGCGCTATGTACACTAATGGCGCTATACAAATAAAGATATACAATATAATATAATACAGGGTCTAAAATCTTCTATGGTATTTCTGATATCTTCTTAGAGAACACACACAAATACCTTCTATTAAAAATATTGGTTACATTAAAACCTAAGGCTACCCTTTGTCACGCTTGTATGCCCGCAGACCAAGCTAGACCCCAGTACTGAGGTGGGAACGGTATGATACCACACACCCACAGCAGTGGGAGCAAGCCCGGAGTGTGGTATAGCGTTGCTGGGCCTGTTGGAAGAGTTGTTAGTGTATACTTGCAACGCTTGGGGAATGTCCATGAGAATAGTCATGTCCGTTTGCCAATGTTCAGGGATCCAGAGGGTAGAGTCGTCAGAGGGCAAGCCAGGTCCTAGGAAGCCAGAGGTCAGCAGAGTCATATGCGTAGCAGGGTTCAAAGGGATACCAGAGAGCAGAGTAGTCCAGGGTAAGCAGGGGTCAAAGCCAGGGAAATCCAAAGTAACACAGGAGCAGGTAATCACAGGAGCACAAAGGGAGCACAGCATAGGTCAGGTACACACAGGGAAACAGGAACTATGCAGAGCGAGGAAGAGGTGGACAGACAGGGATTATAAAGGAAGGTGCACCAATGACAGAGAGGGGAGGAGTAGAGAGAGAAGTGGGGGATGCTAGAGATAGGTCAGGGGAAGAAGAGGAGGAGACAGAAGGGGCAGTCAGGGGAATGGCCTGTGCAGCTTGGGAGGCGGAGACAGGGGGCACCAGATAAGAAGAGTCTGTGGGCGCGCCCCCTGTAAGCTGGGGATACGCGCGCACAGGTTGCAACACAGGCGCGGCCCGCACGGAGCAGGGGAAGACCGCAGGAGGGGGACGGAGCCAAGAGGAGGGGAACGCGCGCGAGTCCTGTGCCCCGCGCGATGGCCAGCAAAGGCAGAGAGGAGCATGCATGCGCGTCCTCCGTGGGCTGAGGGAGTGCACGGACCGGACGCGTGACCAGGCGTGCGGAACACCGCGCCGCGGGCACCATGCGCGGAGGAGGCAACGGGATGGATGGCACCACAGGGGAAGGTAAAGGAGCTACCGCGGGGAGAGGGAGCACGGAGGATCAAAGCAGGGGCTAGGGGAGCGCGTGGGTATGCGGGACCTGCGGGGAATGCGCTGCGGCAAGGGCAGAGAGGTAGAAGGTGAAGGAGAGGAGTGGGAGGGAGTAGATGGGAGAGAGGGACAAAGAGAAGAAGGAATCTCCTGAGTCGTCACAGTATCCCCCCCTTGAGGATCAATTTCCGAGTGATCCAACCACGGCTTAAGGGGGAATTTCTGGTGGAACTGGGAAAGCAACCTTGGGGCGTGGACGTGGTGTGCCGGTACCCAGGAATGTTCCTCAGGACCGTAGCCTTTCCAGTGTACAAAAAACTGAAGTCCTTTTTTGGAGACACGAGAGTCGATGAGCGACTGTATTTCATACTCCTGTTGACCATGGGTGGACACTGGACTAGGTCTCTGAGAGGGATACGGGAAATGAGGGCTGGACACAAATTCCTTAAGGAGGGAAACATGAAAGACAGATGGAATTTTCATTGAGGGGGGAAGCTCGAGGCGATAGGCTACAGGGTTAACCTTCTCTAGGATCTTGAATGGTCCCAAGAATCTAGGGGACAATATGGTTGAAGGAGTCTTGAGCCTAATATTCTTGGACGACAGCCAGACCAGATCACCAGGTTTGAATAAAGGACCCTTTTGGCGGTGGCGATCAGCTTTGGTCTTTTGCTTGGCCACCGCAGACCGTAAGGATTTGAGAATCTTTTTCCAGGATTCTTGCAAGGGTGTGATATGAGATTCGGCTGCAGGAACTCCAGAAGGAGAAGGCGAGAGAGGAAGACTACTGGGGTGAAAGCCACAGTTGATGAAGAAAGGAGACTCCTGAGTAGACTCGTTCTTTAAGGAATTAATGGCAAATTCGGCCCATGGAAGAAGATCCACCCAGTTATCCTGTGAGTCGGAAATGAAGCATCTTAGATACTGTTCGAGAGTTTGGTTCATCTTTTCAGTTTGACCATTGGTCTATGGATGATATCCAGATGAGAACAAGAGGGAGATTCCCAATCTTTGAGAGAAAGCTCGCCAGAATTTCGAGATGAACTGGGACCCCCCGTCTGAGACGATAGAAATGGGAACGCCATGCAGCCTAAATATTTCTTTGGAGAAGACCTCCGCCAAGGTGGCTGAGTTGGGGAGACCCTTGAGGGAAAAAAAGTGAGCCTGCTTTGAAAATCTATCAACTACGACCAAAATAGTGTTCATCCCTTTGGACACTGGTAATTAAACGATAAAGTCCATCGAAATGTGTTTCCAGGGTTGTTCATGGATGGGAAGGGGTAACAGAAGTCCAGAAGCCTTATGATGGAGGGTTTTATTCTGGGCCCAAACAGGACAGGCGGAAGTAAATTTGAGAATATCTTGATACATTTTAGGCCACCAAAAAGTCCGTTTGATGAGATCACCTGTCCTCTTGAAGCCTGGATGACCAACTGCTCTGGAGGAATGACCCCACAGTAAGACTTTATGGCGGAAACGTGGAGCCGCGTAGAGACGTCCTTCTGGTACCCTGAAACTGCTGGGAATATGTGCTTGTGCCTTGTGGATCTCGTCCAATACATCAAAGGTTGTTAGCCGAGACTATGCACTTGGCCGGGAGAATAGGTTCTGAGATTTCTTTAGCCTCGATCTCAGAGGCAAACTGACGAGACAGGGCGTCCGCGTTAACATTTTTGGTACCAGGGATATAAGAGATGGTGTAGTTGAAGCGAGAAAAGAAGAGTGACCAGCGAGCCTGGCGGGAGCCCAAGCGACGAGCCCCCTCAATATATAACAAATTTTTGTGGTCAGTGAGAATGGCGATTGGTTCCTTGGAACCCTTTAAAAGATGTCTCCATTCCTGAAGAGCCAACTTAATGTCCAAAAATTCATGATTATCGACATCATAATTCTTTTCTGCTGCTGAAAATTTCCATGAAAAAAACCACAAGGATGGAGTTTCTCTTGGGGAGAAGTCCTCTGGGACAGAACTGCGCCAGCTCCTACGTCTGAGGCGTCAACTTCCAAAGTAAAGGGGAGGGAGGTATCCGATGATGCAGGATGGGGGCAGACACGAACGCCTTCTTGAGAGTCTCAAAGGCTGTGATGGCCTCTGGTGACCAGGATGAGACGTCGGCGCCCTTTTTGGTCAAGGCGGTGATGGGAAGGGCAATGGAAAAAATTTTTTTGATAAACTTCCTGTAATAATTGGCGAAGCCAAGAAAACGTTGAACCGCTTTGAGCGAATTAGGGAGTGGCCAATCGAGGACCGCCTTCAGCTTCTCTGGGTCCATGGAAAAATCTTGGCTGGAGATGATATAGCCTAGGAAGGCCGTGGAAGCCTGCTGAAACAAACACTTCTCCATCTTGGCGTAAAGACGGTTAGAACGTAGCCTGGAGAGCACAAGTTTGATATGTTGAATGTGTTCCTCCAGATTTTTAGAAAAAATAAGGATGTCGTCAAGATAGACAATGACAAAAGTTCCCAAAACGTCACGGAAGATGTCGTTCATAAATTCCTGAAACATGGCCGGGGCGTTACACAGCCCAAAGGGCATAACAAGGTATTCATAGTGTCCAGATCGTGTGTTAAATGCTGTTTTTCACTCGTCTCCCTCCCTTATGCGAATGAGATTATAGGCACCCCTTAAGTCAAGTTTTGAAAAAATAAAGGCCCCTTGGAGACGATCGAACAGTTCAGAAATGAGCGGAAGTGGATACCTGTTTTTCACCGTGATCTTATTGAGTCCGTGGAAGTCTATGCAAGGCCTTAGAGATCCATCCTTCTTCACAAAAAAAAACCCAGCACCGGCAGGAGAGGTGGAGTTGCGGATGAAACCTTTTTCCAGGTTTTCTTGAATATAAGTAGTCATGGCCTCGGTCTCCGGGACAGACAGTGGGTAAGACTTAGACTTCGGCAAAACAGTCCCAGGGATGAGGTCGACCGGGCAATCGTATGGGTGATGAGGAGGGAGAACCTCTGCTTGTACCTTGTTGAACACGTCCAGGTACTCATGGTACACGGCAGGCAGGGACGAACGATCGGCAGGTAGATCCACGGGAGTATCCGCTGGTGTAAAATCTGTGGACGAGGGCCACTGGATGGGCAAGGTACCGGACCAATCAATGCACGGATTGTGGAGTTGAAGCCAAGGCAATCCTAATATAATTTGTACGCAAGGGGACTGGAAAATGTCAAAAACAATTACCTCCTTGTGACCATCAGCCAGGGTCAAGGTCAGAGGAATAGACACCCAGATGATGAAAGCCGGCTGGAGTGGTCGTCCGTCGATGGCCTCAAGGCCAACTGGGCTCTTCCTTCTGACCATGGAAATTTGATTCTCCACTGCAAACTGCTGGTCCAGGAAATTACCGCCCGATCCTGAATCTATGAACGCTTCGACCTTTACGACAAGGTTGGGACCCTCCAGTGTGGCTGGTAGCATCAGCTTCTTTGGGAGAGCTTTGGAAGGAGAGGGGTTAGGAGAGACAGTACCCAGTAGAAGCCCCTCTACCTTTACTGGGTATGCCCATTTCCCGGCTTCAAGGGACAATTCTGGAGACGATGTTCCGAGGAAGCGCAGTAGAAACACAGCCTGTTCCGGCGCCGCGCTCTCTCGGTTGCCTGGAGTAGTTGACTGCCGACCGAGGTTCCGAGGCCTCCAGGGCCAGGAGAGGAGTATCGATTGACCTGTGGGAGGCAACAGAGGGAGAAGAACGGGAACAGTGCCTCTCGTGTCGTCGCTCAGGGTGATGAGTTCCTCCAGGGACGTAGGTCGGGCGTGAATAGCCAGATCGTCTTTCAACGTATCTGAGAGTCAGTGCCAGTACGCAGATGCGAGCGCCTCATCATTCCATTGGACTTCAGCGGCCAGCGTACGGAACACGATGGAGTACAGGTAAACCCCGTTATAGCGCGACCCGTTATAACGCGAATTCGGTTATAACGCGGTTTTCACGTGGCTCCCGTTTTTTTTAAATTATTATTTTTTTTTAATTAAAACATTTTTTTTTTGGGGTGGTCGGGCAAAATTGGGACAAAACATCCCCCCTCTGCTCACAGCCCCCCTTGCTCAAAGTACACCCTACTCACACAGTACCCCCCCTGCTTAAAGTAACCCCCCTCTCTCACAGTATCCCCCCCCTGCTCACAGTACCCTCCTGCTAAAAATATCCCCCCTGCTCAAACAGTAACCCCCTCCCTACTCACAGTAACCCCCTTCTCAAACACAGTGTTCACACGGTGTTCTATGGGCGCTCTGTGCACTCGCTGCACTCGGTGCGGCTTGTGAGATGTGGGCTGCCTGTTCCCCCTGCTCCTCTGCAGTTCCGTTCCAGCGGGATCATGTGACGTCACGACACATGGCTCATGTAAACAAAGCAGGGACGCCATTGTCTCTTCTCTGAAAGCCGATCCCATGCACATGCGCAGTGCGATCGTAACACAGCAGTGATATACTGGGCATTCCTAACACTAACAGAGACGGGGAGCAGAGCTGCCATTTATTTTTTCGCGCGGCCATTTTGTTTTTTCGCGACCCCGTTACTAACGCGGTGGTCTCGGGTGGACCCCGAGGACCGCGCTATAACGGGGTTCACCTGTATTTGGCAGCTGAACTTCGACCCTGAGAAACATGGAAGAGGGAGAAGGCAGCTGTCTCGTGCCGTGCAGGGGTATCAAACACAAGTTGGAATTCACGTCTGAATAGAGTATAATCTTGCGTTATTTCACTTCCACGCTCCCATAGGGGAGAGGCCCAAGCAAGGGCGTCTCCGGTGAGTAATGCGTAAATATAAGCAATCTTAGCATGGCCAGTAGGAAACAGAGAGGGAGACATCTCAAACTGCACCTCACATTGGTTTAAGAACCCGCGGCAGTTGAGGGGGTTCCCATCATAGCGATTTGGCGAGGGAATCCATGGGCCAAGGTTGGCGCAGGGAGTTGCCACAAGTGGCGTAGAAGGTGGAGGGCTTTCTCGAAGGGCCACATTAGTTAATTGCTGGGAGACAGTGGACAGTTGAGTACTAACAAGTTGTAAAGTTTCCAGAGAAATAATTATCTCCACCACTGTGCCCACCTCAGGGGGGTCTGCGTTTGTTGGGCTCTGCATAATGTCACGCCTGTATGCCCGCAGACCAAACTAGACCCCAGTACTGAGGTGGGAACAGTATGATACCACCCACCCACAGCAGTGGGAGCCAGCCCGGAGTGTGGTACAGCGTTGCTGGGCCTGTTGGAAGAGTTGTTAGTGTATACTTGCAACGCTTGGGGAATGTCCATGAGAATAGTCATGTCAGTTTGCCAATGTTCAGGGATCCAGAGGGTAGAGTCGTCAGAGGGCAAGCCAGGTCCTAGGAAGACAGAGGTCAGCGGAGTCGTATGCGTAGCAGGGTTCAAAGGGATACAAGAGAGCAGAGTAGTCAAAGCCAGGGAAATCCAAAGTAAAACAGGAGCAGGTAATCACAGGAGCACAGAGGGAGCACAGCATAGGTCAGGTACACACAGGGAAACAGGAACTATGCAGAGCGAGGAAGAGGTGGACAGACAGGGATTATAAAGGAAGGTGCACAAATGACAAAGGGAGGAAGGAATCTCCTGAGTCGTCACACCCATATCCCCATATCATTGTGGCTTCTTTTATTCTCCCAACAATCATCTGTTAAATTCAGTTCCTTACAGATCAGTTTATGCACATTGATAACATTATGGATAATTCTAATTAGTAGCTATATGTTTTAAAAAAGTGTTTTTATGGACTTAACATGCTGCTTCATGCTTCATGTTTCATGTTAGAGCATGAAGAAGCAAGTAAGTGCAAGTAAGTAAGATGCGTTCTGGCGTCATAAGACGCCTTACAGCCAATTCACTTGAATGTTACCTTAGGGTATCTTCTGGAAGTGCATAATTTAGTAATATGGGCCTTTATCTATGTATTAGCCATTGGATCATGGAATTTATCTGTGTACTGTAAATGTACCTTTTGTTAAAATTCATAGCACCTTTTGTAGGTCTATGCCACTGACAATTCTAATGCTTTTGTGCTTCAATGGCCTGTTCTTTAAGCACACGACAAGGAAGCAATAACATAGGAACTATACTCTGTGAATCAGATCTTCCAGTGTATCATTTAAGATGGCACCAGCCTTTGTATCTTTCCACTAACTGTTAAATACACTTTGGGTATTTGTTTCGAATTGTATTCTCTTTTATTTACAGTATCTTCTGGAAGTAATTGCCTGTAGATGCCTTTAGAGAGATGTTTGCTCATTGTGCTGTTCAATCAATAACTGTAATAATCTATACAACTTTTGTGACACTGCCAACCCCTTAACTCAGGCTAGCATGACAGTCTACATCGAATAATGTGAATACAGAGAGTAGCCGTGCACACTTTAAAAAGTACTAATATCAGCAGTATACTTGCTCTTGGTGCACCGGTGCTCCGTGGTTCAGGGAAACAACTTGTCTGTTGTAGTTTCAGAGTATATGAAAGAAATTGGAGGATCCAGGGCACTTCGCATTTGGAGAGAAGAATTTATTCTTTTAGTGGCACACACAAAGTTTCGAACTTATGCTAAGTCACTTGAGAAAGAACTTAGCATAAGTTCGAAACGTTGTGTGTGCACTAAAAGAATAAATTCTTCTCTGCAAATCCGAAGTGCCCTGGATCCTCCAATTTCATTCAGTATACATCGAATGTCATGATTCTGTGTAAGTGCAGATATTCTAACAAACAAAAAAAATTGTAGCATTTCCCCAAAACATTCATGCAGAATTTTGACGTAAAACCCCTGTGTAAAAATGGGGCATTCAATGCAGATTGGTCTGTGTTCACTCTGCTTGTTCCATGCAGAATTTGGTCAAATTATCTAAGACAAAAAGAACCATGACATATTTAAGGAGTTACATCTAGTTCATTGATTTTTTTTAAATGTCACGTAAGTTCTGATAGCTACAGACAGTGACAGGCTATCCTGTGGGTTTACCCCTCCTCCTGCTGCCTCTCTGAGTGACAGGGGTGGAGGTGAATGGGAGTCTGTGTACAACCAATCATGGTGCAGACCCGGTGCCCTCCCCCTCTGAGCCTTAGGCCGAGTCCATAGAAAGACAGGCCGCGCTGAGCCCCTGCATCCTCAATGAGGATGCCTTGAGAGGGGGCTCATGTGAGCGTCCACAGGCGTGCGGAGGCGCTGGATTTTTCAGCCGACAGCCAAGCTGTTTTTCAGCGCGCTGTCGGCTGAAAACATCCAATCAGCGCAGAGCAGCGTCAACGTCGGTGCGTTGCGGGCGATTGGCCCAGCGACGTCACTGCCCCGCCTCCCTCAGTCTCCCCCCACCTCCGATCGCGCCCGCTGGCTCACCTGCATGGGCATGAAATCGCGCAGATTTCAGCAGGCGAGCCTCAGCGTCAGCGCGGCTCCGAACTCCTCACCCCTCTATAGCCCCAGCCATAGAGTGGAAGTGTCTAAATTCTTTGAATTCAAGTTCCTCCCGGCTGGGAGTGTACCTGGGACCTCCTGAGGCTGAGTGAGCTCAAGATCTGTGCAGAGCACAAGGCCTCGATATTTCCTGCTGCTCAACACCGTCCTGGGGTCTGGGACCTATTCTCCACTATGTTACAAACGCTGTGATACCACATGCAGTGGCTGCACCAATAAAGATAATTTTTTTATATACTTCTGCTTAAGTCGCATTCTATTGGGCAGAGGTATAGGAGAAAAGACTGTCATGGTAGGAACTCTCTCCAGCTCTGCTGGAACCTATTATGACTGGAGGTGCTGATACTTATGAGAAGAACCTGAGGACCACCAAAAGCCTGTCTTGTTCCCCACAACATCGCGGAAGCTGATCTCTCCTGGAGTCAAACAGGCACAAAGCACAACACAGACCTGTAGCCATATCATTGCGACTTCTTTTATTCTCCCAACAATCATCTGTTAAATTCAGTTACTTACAGATCCGTTTATGCACTTTGATAGCATTATGGATAATTCTAATTAGTAGCTATATGTTTCAAAAAAGTGTTTTTATGGACTTAACATGCTGCTTCATGCTTCATGTTAGAGCGTTCTGGAGTCATAAGACACCTTACAGCCAATTCACTTGAATGTTACAGTACCTTAGGGTATCTTCTGGAAGAGCATAATTTAGTAATATGGGCCTTTATCTATGTATTAGCCATTGGATCATGGAATTTATCTGTGTACTGTAAATGCAAAAACAGCAACAAACAGCAGCAAATGGCGCACAGCCAGGGAGCCAGGTGGAATAATAATAAATGTCCTTTATTTCAGTACATGACTGGATACAATGAAACCCCCCATGGGGACAAAAACGCACCTCCTACGCGTTTCAGACCGGTAGGTCCTTTATCAAGGAGTCTAATCTATGGAGCAATTGATTGTCTTATATACCCCCTCATTTAATTAACTAAAATATCACAAACCTGTTGGGATCGGGTCGCTCCTTCCTTTACACAATCTTTGAGGCTCCCATCCAGGAGCAAAATATTCCAATACTTCTTTACTTGTGTAAAGGAAGGACCCCGGTTTGTGTACCGTAGGGCCAAAACTATAGCTACGTATGTGTCGCCAAGTTATGTAGCCTCATCCCCGACAGGGAGGAAATTTATCACTAAAGGGTCATACAGATGTGGAGGCTGCAAAATGTGCCAATTCATGTCACCTGCTAGAAATTTCTCAGCCTCTCCCAACAGTAAAAAATTCCCTATCAAATCATTTATTAATTGTGACACTCAGTATGTCATTTACCTGTTGACCTGCGGGTGCGGGATTAACTATGTAGGGAGGACCACGAGATCTTTGAAATGCAGAATACTTGAACATATCAGACTGATTAAAAAACGGGACTGGTCGCATCCAGTCTCGAAACATGTCTCTCAGTGTGAAAAAGGGGGCATCAAAGGCCTCATGTCTATGCCACTGATCAGCTTCTGCAGACAATTCTAATGCTTTTGTGCTTCAATGGCCTGCTCTTTAAGCAGACGACAAGGAAGTAATAACATAGAAACTATAATCTGTGAATCAGATCTTCTAGTGCATCATTTAAGATGGCACCAGCCTTTGTATCTTTCCATTAACTGTTAAATACACTTTGGGTATTTGTTTCGAATTGTATTCTCTTTTATTTACAGTATCTTCTGGGAAGTAATTGCCTGGAGATGCCTTTAGAGAGATGTCTGCTCATTGTGCTGTTCAATCAATAACTGTAATAATCTATACAACTTTTGTGACACTGCCAACCCCTTAACTCAGGCTAGCATGACAGTCTACATCGAATAATGTGAATACAGAGAGTAGCCGTGCACACTTTAAAAAGTACTAATATCAGCAGTATACTTGCTCTTGGTGCACCGGTGCTCCGTGGTTCAGGGAAACAACTTGTCTGTTGTAGTTTCAGAGTATATGAAAGAAATTGGAGGATCCAGGGCACTTCGCATTTGAAGAGAACAATTTATTCTTTTAGTGGCACACACAAAGTTTCGAACTTATGCTAAGTTCTTTCTCAAGTGACAGTCACTTGAGAAAGAACTTAGCATAAGTTCGAAACATTGTGTGTGCCACTAAAAGAATAAATTCTTCTCTGCAAATCCGAAGTGCCCTGGATCCTCAAATTTCTTTCAGTCTACATCGAATGCCATGATTCTGTGTAAGTGCAGATATTCTAACAAACAAAAAAAATTGTAGCATTTCCCCAAAACATTCATGCAGAATTTTGACGTAAAATCCCTGTGTAAAAATGGGGCGGTCAATGCAGATTGGTCTGTGTTCACTCTGCTTGTTCCATGCAGAATTTGGTCAAATTATCTAAGACAAAAAGAGCCAATGACATATTTAAGGAGTTACATCTAGTTCATTGATTTTTTTTAAATGTCACGTAAGTTCTGATAGCTACAGACAGTGACAGGCTATCCTGTGGGTTTACCCCTCCTCCTGCTGCCTCTCTGAGTGACAGGGGTGGAGGTGAATGGGAGTCTGTGTACAACCAATCATGGTGCAGACCCGGTGCCCTCCCCCTCTGAGCCTTAGAGAGGAAGTGTCTAAATTATTTCAGTTCAAGTTCCTCACGGCTGGGAGTGTACCTGGGACCTCCTGGGGCTGAGTGAGTTCAAGATCTGTGCAGAGCACAAGGCCTCACATACAAAGAACACCCGCACAGCTATGCTAATGAACCATGGTGAGGTGTTAACTAGCTAGGAACATGAATGTATACTAAAGAAAAAGAAACCTAGTATGCAAGCACTCTATCACTGCTAAATGTATAATGATTTAGTTAAAATACTTTATTAATAACCAATGAATAAAAAAAGGGGGTTTAAAATAAAATGTATATCAAACAGCATGTGACTGTATCATTGATAACATAACTATGAGTAGTTAAGTTGATGGTACATATGGAGATCCTTGATTGATATTCAGGATCTTGTGCTACATTTATATAGCTACCTATAGATATAGGGATGGGGCCGTAGTGGGACCACTATCTAGTTACTATCTTATCCTAGTGTATATGTATCAGTACGTGTAATTATAGACGCGCTATAATTGTAGAATTGGTAAGATATATATGTTAATAATCCTATGCAACAAATGCGAGGATATATACAATCTATGTAACTACCTAAAATAAGGAGCCAGAGGGTAACCTCGTACTTACTATTTGTCAAGCTGTGAGGATAACACTTGAGGTAAACACTGCTAGTGGTAATACCCCTTACACTGTTTAAACCAACCAAAGGGGGGAGACAGAGTATGCACAATATGGTAGAAGATGCATACACCCACAATAGGGTATTAGTGCATGCTTTGCCAAGCTAATGCAATGAGGTATATTGTTTTCTTGGTTTGGCTATTCGGCTAGGTACATGGGGTTGTGATATATCCTCTAGGATGCGTAAAAACTAGTCTCCAAGGAACACAAAGAACACTATGAGGGTTCACACTCTATACTAGTCTTCTCCTCCTTGGAGAAGGGGTATTACCACTAGCAGTGTTTACCTCAAGTGTTATCCCCACAGCTTGACAAATAGTAAGTACGAGGTTACCCTCTGGCTCCTTATTATAGGTAGTTACATAGATTGTATATATCCTCGCATTTGTTGCCTAGGATTATTAACATATATATCTTACCAATTCTACAATTATAGCGCGTCTATAATTACACGCTCTGATACATATACACTAGGATAAGATAGTAACTAGATAGTGGTCCCTCTACGGCCCCATTTCATATCTATAGGTAGCTATATAAATGTACACTACCGACACGCTTTATCACTCTGCGGCCAGATCCACAAGCCGGGAGATTTCCCGGCTTGCTAGTGGCCGCCCCTCGGCGTGCCGCGCATCATAGACGCGCGGTCACGCGTCTTCGGGAGCGTGCGCCCCCTGCACGCGCGTCCAGGGGCTCCGCCCTGGTGTCCCGCGATCGCGGGACAGCGGCAGGGGGTTCCGGGGGACCCGGCGGACCCGGCAGCGGTAGGGAGAGCGCCCCGATCGGAGGGCGCTCTTCCACTGCTTCGGCGCGCGCCCGTCACTCTCGGGCGCGCGCCAGGCTACTGCTGCGGCCAAGAACGGGCAAATGCTCGAATAAACTTGGCCGCAGCAGTAGCACAAGATCCTGAATATCAATCAAGGATCTTCATATGTACTATCAACTTAACTACTCATAGTTATGCTATCAATGATACAGTCACATGCTGTTTGATATACATTTTATTTTAAACCCCCTCTTTTTATTCATTGGTTATTAATAAAGTATTTTAACTAAATCATTATACATTTAGCAGTGATAGAGTGCTTGCATACTAGGTTTCTTTTTATTTAGTATACAGAGCACAAGGCCTCAATATTTCCTGCTGGCCAGCCCCATCCTGGGGTCTGGGACATATTCTCCACTATGATACAAACGCTGTGATACCACCTGTAGTGGCTGCACCAATAAAGATCATTTTTTATATACTTCTGCTTAAGTCGCAGTCTATTGGGCAGAGGTATAGGAGAAAAGACTGTCATGGTAGGGACTGCCCCCAGCTCTGCTGGAGCCTATTATGACTGGAGGTGCTGATACCTATGAGAAGAACCTGAGGACCACCAAAAGCCTGTCCTGTCCCCCACAACATCGCGGAAGCTGATCTCTCCTGGAGTCAAACAGGCACAAAGCACAACACAGACCTGTAGCCAGGGCAAGATCTCCCAGAGGGGCGAGGTGGGGGGGGGGGAAGCAGTGTTTGGGGGTGACAATTGTACTTGTGTGTGGGGAGAGGGTTAATTCTATTTGTGTGGGGGGTAGTAATTGTATTTGTGTGGGGGTGGTAATTGTATTTATGGGGGTTGGTAATTGTATTTGTGTGTGGGGTATGGTAATTGTATTTTTGTGGGGGGGTTGCTAATTGTATATGTGGGGGTGGTAATTGTATTGGAGGGGCACATGATAATTGTATTTGTGGGAGATGGTCATTGTATCTGTGAGGGGCTAGTAATTGTATTTGTGAAGGGTAATTATATTTGGATGTGATGGTAAATATATCTGGGGGGTAGTGGTGTTTGTATCTAGGGCGGTGTGTTGTGGTGTTTGTATCTGAGTGGGTATAGTGGTTTCTCTATTTGGAGGGGGTATTGTATCGTATTGGGGGGTTGTGTGGGCAAAGGGGGAATTGTTTGGATATTAGGGGGAATTGTGTTTGTCATCAGGGGAGGAGGGGGAAATGAGTGAGGAGGGGGAGAATGATGGAGCGGGAGTGAGTGAGAATAGGTAATTGAGTGATAGCAGAGTGTAGGGAGTTAGGGGGGAGAGAGTGGGTGTAAGAGGGAGGGGGAACAGTGAGTGAGGAAGAGATGGGGAAGAGTGAGGGGAATAGTGAGATACAGAGTGTAAAATACAGGTATGAAAGGTGAGGGCGCGCAAGGCCACTGACACTGGGGGGAAGAGGGATACGGCGCCGCCAACACGGGGTGAGCACGGTGCCGACACAGGGAAGGGGGGAATTCTAGTTCTGGGCTCCAGGAAATCTGTTGGTGGCACTTCCTATAACCATTCCTTTTTGTGATATTACTATGGTGATAATTCAATATGGAAAACCCATTCAAGTCAATGAGGATTTTCCTGTAATCGACTTGTGATCAGCAGCATTGGTGCAAATTTAATTACCCTGTATGTGTACTCTCTGCTCTGTAAAAAAGGGATACCCTTATATTGTCTGGTTTAGTAAATGGGTAAGTGCTACTGACAAATATGGAAACAATGTGAAAGAGAGTCCCTGCTCATAAGACTTTGCAATATAAGCAGTCAGCATTATACTGTAGTGGGAGACAAACAGATACAATAGGCTGCTTATGACAAGAGTAAATTATATACAGTAAGTGTGTGTTTAATCAAAGAGAGGCTGCTGCAACAGGATAAGTTAATACATGCAATAGAAAGAGCTGGAGAGTGTGCAATATAGGAAGTAAGACTTGTCAGAGTGTGGCTAACGTTTGTAGAAGTTCTATTAAAATTCTCTCTAGAAGTTGGGTTGTTTGTTGAGTTATTGGAAGACAGGCAGCCTGGTGACATGAGGGTTGCAGGACGTTCTGGTGATTAGGTGTTGTAGGAATGCTTTCTGGCTGGGAGAGAGAAGCAAAGGGTGGAGTTTTCAATCTACTAATCGATATTCAATCAAAGTATTTTGTACCTTTTGCTTGCTCTGAAAAATATTTATTTTTATTTTTGACGGGTGCATATAATAATAAACTAGTGCTTATTGTTCTTCACATTTCTCTTTGGCGAAAAATGGCATCATAATACATTTATATAAAATAATAAAAGGGGGAAAAAACTATAGATTAACAATCTGTCTGCAACAGTTTATTTGTGGTTACTATAGAGACATTAAACGTTTTAACAAATATGTAAAAATATTTATACTTGTCTGATTAAAAACAAAAGTGTTAATTATCTACAAACCTATTAAACATGACACTTCTCTTTTAGGTGGGACTGCCCATTTAAGATGCCACTAGCCAAATAGGATATGTTATGTTATTTTATATATATATATATATATATATATATATATATATATATATATATATATATAATATCACGGTACTGATACCTTTGCATCTATATTTATTTATCTATCTCTCTAGATAGATAGATAGATAGATAGATAGATAGATAGATAGATAGATAGATAGATAGATAGATAGATAGATAGATAGATATAGATGCAAAGGTATCAGTACCGTGTTAGCCGAGCTTTTTTTTAATATATATATATTTATATATATGTTTTAAATGACTGTATTTATAGGCCAATTGCATTTCTAAAGGGTTTATTTTTTGCTTGCTAAGAGTTAAAGCTCTTTTATTTGCTAATCGCAGCATTATTCTCTAGGACACATATGCAGTTCAGGCACATCTCATTGACACGTTAAGAGTATTTATCTAAATGAGGCTCTATAATATGGTATGATAATACAATATACTGTATATTATACATACTGTATCAAATATATATATATATATATTAGCAACCCAGCATTGCCAATAAAAATGGGCAAATGTTGTCAAAATTCAATTCACAGGTTTGTTTGTTTTTAATTTTGGGTGGGTGGGGATGTTGCAGAAACCACTAATATGATTTGCAGTGATGCACTGGGTACCAAAAATTACCAGGTAACCGGTTCTGGATGACAAAAGTGAACAGAGAGTGCGCAACTATTAAACAATACCACACACGTGAAGTGATAATACAGTGATATTAAAGGTATATTACGTGACCTAATATTCAGATTGGAGCGTCTGCAGCTGTGGTACCGGGGATGGCTCAGGGCACCCCCTAGAACGTTAGACAAAAACACAAAAGACACAGCGCACAACGCTCATAGTGCATTAAAGATATATTAAAACAACAAATTAATAGGGTAATTATTGTGCGTACATCAATAAAAAATCAATTAGACATTTATGGGATATGTTACCCATCCACCAGCAATGCGACCCGGATCAGATGTCTTCAGCAGAGATCTTGCATCACACTGTGGACCGGATCAGCAGTCATCCACTGTTACTGGAGTTGGTGAGAAAATCCCAGATATAGGATGGGTAGATAAGGAGTCCTTTAAATGTCCCCGGTGAAGGTGAACAGTGTCTAGCCACAAGTGGCTCACTGGGGAACGGCCATGTCCCGCGGTCCTCGCGACGGCTGGTCTCTCTCCTTCTCCCCACCGCACCGGCACTTCCGGGTGATGACGTCACTCCAACTCGCGTCGCGTCACGTCAAGATTCTCCTCCGGTGGCCGGATCAATATATGTGGGGGCAGAGAGTCCAATAGTACACTATCCTACGCGTTTCGAAAAACGCTCTGCCCCCACATATATTGATCCGGCCACCGGAGGAGAATCTTGACGTGACGCGACGCGAGTTGGAGTGACGTCATCACCCGGAAGTGCCGGTGCGGTGGGGAGAAGGAGAGAGACCAGCCGTCGCGAGGACCGTGGGACACGGCCGTTCCCCAGTGAGCCACTTGTGGCTAGACACTGTTCACCTTCACCGGGGACATTTAAAGGACTCCTTATCTACCCATCCTATATCTGGGATTTTCTCACCAACTCCAGT
The DNA here is from genome assembly GCF_040206685.1 of Ascaphus truei. Classification (NCBI taxonomy): domain Eukaryota; kingdom Metazoa; phylum Chordata; class Amphibia; order Anura; family Ascaphidae; genus Ascaphus; species Ascaphus truei. The sequence goes on from NC_134483.1 coordinate 368,838,602, forward strand.
AACAGTGGATGACTGCTGATCCGGTCCACAGTGTGATGCAAGATCTCTGCTGAAGACATCTGATCCGGGTCGCATTGCTGGTGGATGGGTAACATATCCCATAAATGTCTAATTGATTTTTTATTGATGTACGCACAATAATTACCCTATTAATTTGTTGTTTTAATATGTCAACCGGTTCTGGATACCCGGTGAAAAAACCCAATTACCCGGGTACTCTGATGGGTAACCGGGTACATGGCCAGGTAGTTTCGGGTTTCCTGCAGTGGCGGCAGAGGGTGAGGAGTACCACGGCTCAGGGTCAGGAAGACTACGGCAAAATCCTGGTGGTGGTTGGAGCAGCAGAAGACATTTCCAAGTACAGTACCGGAACATTACTAATAATTTGTTTTGCTTTTATCTGCGAACTTGTGAACTTTTGCAGATAAGCAAAGTTCTCTGAAATTAGCAAACTGTTGCTAATTTGTGCAGTTTCAATTATTAAAAAAAAAATGTTATCTAGTGTCCTTTTTCCAGAACTGTAATGAATTCACAAATATTTGAAAATGCAAAAAAGCAAAATTGTTGCTGTAAATTCACATTTTGGCGAATAATTAGCGTCTCTATAATTACTAATCCATTACAGTGAGAACTGTAAATGCCATCTAAACAATATTTAGCAAACACTGCAACATTATAACTTCTGCAGAAAATGAAATCCATATGGCAATGATTGAGATAAAGGTCATTAAAGAAGCAATCCCAGGCGGTAGATTTTTTTTTTAGCAATTTATATATATATACACATATATAGGGTTGAGGCAACTCCGGGTCTCCGGAGCTGAGTCCCGTTAATCTCAACTCCAGGGACCCACTGCTTCCAGAGATACTTACCTAAGAATTAGGTGCCATAAGCTGCTCCACTAGGCTACCAGGGTTAACAATATGTCGGCTATTCAGAGATTTCAAGCCCTGCAGACCAATAGAAAGCCGTGACGACATCAGTGCTTCCTATTGGCCCATATGATGCAGGAGCTTTAAACTTTAAATCCCTACTTGCTGAGCAGCTACCAGCACTTTCTTAGGATATAGTATCTACAGAAATAGGGGGTCCCCTGACCTGAAATTAACGGGGTAACGCTCCGGAGACCCCCTGATTTAATTCTGTGGGGGTTTATTTTTATTTTTTTCAAATATAAAAAAAAAGCCGGCTTCAATTGCTTCTTTAAGAAATTTAGAAGAAAAATTAACTTCAAACTGAAATACAACAGAAACTGTCCAGATGTTAAAATGCAAAACTAACAGAGAACGAATTGGTTTGCAAAAAAATTAAAAATCTATTTCTGGAAAGAGATTAAAGAGAAATGCATTGCTCATTCAAATAAAATTCATAAAGACATTATGTTAGCAAAGATCATTAAAAAGAATAAGAATAAGAATCACTTTCTCTACAGTAATTTAAGAGTACTGTACATTTTACTTAAAGTATCGGCTCTTAAAATGAATTAAGCAATTCTTAGTTATTTCCTAATCTTAACAAATGTTTCTTGTTTTATTATTCTTGGCAAAAATACAAATTTGTTAAATTTTCCATAGACTTGAAACTTTATGATGGTCACATTTTGATCTGAACAAAATTGTGTCTTAAACTTCAACCTTTAAATTAACATTGCAAAAATGACTGATATGTATATGCATAAAAAGTTAAGAGAATTAGCAACCATTACAATCACTTTTTGATTGCTATGATTATCTAACAAGATAATATTGTTATACTTGAGTAAATAAAAAAAAACACAGTTTATTTATCAGTATTCCCAAAATGATAACCAGTTTCCATGTCTGGCATGGTTCTGGTTCCTCTTTGCAAAACTTTTACCACACATTTGTAAAACACATACACATACAAACACATACATATACACACATACATATACACAAAATAATGTATTCAAATATATTATTAAACATATCATCTATAACCCTCTCAATTCTGAGGGGTGTGGTAATGTATATCTGCTCACACATTTTAAACATATTTGTCGTAAACTGACTGACTCTTTGAAGCATGGAGCCTTAGGCTGAGTCCCGCTGGCGCTGAGCACGCTCATGCTTGGAGATCGCCGGGTGTCCTGTCATTTACGTGCGTGCGCAGGAGGGGGGGCATTGAGCGCGCTGGAAAATTAGGTTTATTTGTTTACATAAGCATCGAGTGCCGGTGAGCATGTGTGCCCGCGCATGAGCGCTTGCGCACCGCGTGAGCGGAGACTTACATATATCTATATATATCTATATATGTAAGTAACCGCGGCAAGCACCGCCCGCTCAGCACTAGCGGGGATGCAGCCTTAGATTGCAGTTAATTAAACCATAAAAGGGGGGGAAACAAGCGCAAAAACTGTGAACTAGAAGGATACGTTGTAGTCCAACTATATAGATTTCCTTGATGGGTGCCGCACCAGACCGCAAATGGTTCGTTCAGAGCCACTTGTGTTGTTTGGGGAGTGAAGTTCCGATTGCGCATGAACTCATCAAATTAGGAAATATATAAAAAAGAAGAAAAAATACAATAGTGTAATATTATATGCAACCGTCAAGGTAAAAAGTAATGCACTCACACTAGGCAAGGTTAGATGAGCATTTCGGTTGTTAAGTGAACCACACTGATGAGCAGGAATCTTTGTTGATGGGATATATCTGGTAACGTAGACCTTCTCTCACTGATTCCCCTGCTCAGCTGATTCTGTATAGCATATAGTAGTGAGAATATCCTGCTGCTGAGGAGCTTACATTGACGCTGCAAGTTTTGCGATTGGAGGAGAATATCCTGCTGATAAGGAACCTGCAATAACGCTGCGAGTCCTGCTATGAGAGAAGGTCTACATTACAAGATACAGGTAAACCCCGTTATAACGCGGTCCTCGGGGTCCACCCCAAGACCACCGCGTTAGTAACGGGTCGCGCTAATTTTTAAAAAAAATGGCCACCGCGCGCCTGATCGGGAGGGAGGGAGTGAGGAGGGAAGGAAGTTAATTAAATAAATAAATAAAAAGTTTTTTAAAAATGGCGGCGATTCATCCCTCCTCCCTCTCCTTCCCAGCCCCCTCCCTCTCCCTCCCAGCCCCCTGGTTTTGCGGTGCGCGGCAACGTGTGTCTGTGGCTGCTGACATGTGAAAAACGAGAGAGGAGTCGAGTGTGACCATTTATTGCACATACATATATTTACATCAGTCCTCTTCATTCTCTGAGTGGTACAGATCTAGAAATAGGATTATTACATTCCACGGAGCTCTGTCAGTCGAGTGGAAATCAGCCACTGCGGGCCCAGGGAATCCCTTTCCTTAGAGGAGGAAGTTGTCACGGCCGGGTCATCACATGCTGACGTCACTTCCGGGATCGTCTGCAACGGAGGAGATTGCCAGCCACCACCAGTCCAGCAGAGTGTAGGAACCCCCTGAGGCTACCATCCAGAGGGTGATCACTCCCACATTGGATTTAACAACTAGGTGGCAATAGATCCTGCGACAGCTCAGAGGACAGCCAGGACACAGATAAGGGTTTCCCCCCAAATTGCATTTATGTGCTTTGAGTGTGTGTGCAGTGTGCAGTGTGTGTCAGTGTGAGCAATGAGCAGTGTGTGTGCAGTGTGTGTCAGTGTGAGCAATGAGCAGTGTGTGTGCAGTGTGCATTGTGTGTCAGTGTGAGCAATGAGCAGTGTGTGTGCAGTGTGCAGTGTGTCAGTGTGAGCAATGAGCAGTGTGTGTCAGTGTGAGGAATGAGCAGTGTGTGTGCAGTGTGTGTGCAGTGTGCAGTGTGTGTCAGTGTGAGCAATGAGCAGTGTGTGTGCAGTGTGCAGTGTGTGCAGTGTGAGCAATGAGCAGTGTGTTTGCAGTGTGTGCAGTGTGAGCAATGAGCAGTGTGTGTGCAGTGTGCAGTGTGTGTCAGTGTGAGCAGTGTGTGTGCAGTGAGCAGTGTGTGTGCAGTGTGTGCAGTGAGAGTGTGTGCAGTTTTTTTTTTTTTAAACGGGAGCCACGGGAAAATCGCGTTATAACCGAATCGCGGTATAACGAGGCGCGTTATAACGGGGTTTACCTGTATATCCTATCAACAGAGATTCCTGCTCATCAGTGTGGTTCACTTAACAACCGAAATGCTCATCTGACCTTGCCTAATGTGAGTGCATTACTTTTTACCTTGACGGTTGCATACAATATTACACTATTGTGTTTTTTCTTCTTTTTTCTTTTTTATATATTTCCTAATTTGATGAGTTTGTGCGCAATCGAAACTTCACTCCCCTGTTAATTAAACCAGCAATCTGCTCTAATCACCATAAAACAAAATGTCTCATTTCTTTTTATGATTGCAAAGTCATTTTGTTTATTTTTTTAGCAACCCAATCCCTTTTCAATTCTGAAGCTGAATTTGGGGAGATTTAAATGGCCACTGCCATTCACAGTGATTCAGACAACAGATATTACATCTGACAGTAAAATAATAAATAGATTTAAGCTCAGAAAAAATCTGACAGTAAAATAATAAATAGATTTAAGCTCAGAAAAAAATTAAGATTCCAAAGAATCAGATTTTGCAATGACTTTACTTTTGCTTGTTTTTTGTAGCTTTAATAAAATTAGACAGGAAACGGGACAAGCTGTAAAAAAACAGGATGCTCTACACAAAAATACGTCACTGAAAGGAAATGTCTCAACTAGTACCAAAGACAGGCTTAATAATAACCATCTGTTTTACCCAAACATATCCTCTAAAGCCGAGGTGGGCAACCCTATCCTATCACCAATTGGCAGGCTAATTGTGACGATTTTAATATTGATCTAGTCTAGCCCTACCTTCCCCCTCCAAGAACTCCGTTCTGTGTCCTGCACAGCCTAGCTGTGCAGACCCCATGCGGAGAAGCACTCCGCTGTCAATCTGCCTCTCTCACCTTCACGGCGCCGCATCGGGGGGGGGGGGGGTAGTTATGGAAGCCGATTGACCAGTTTCGCAAGCACTGTGGAGGGGAACCCAGGTATCATTCCATTTGAAAAACTTGCCCGCTGCTGCTCCGTTCCCCCGACTGACTTATTGAACAATTTGTTGGTTCCCTCTGTCCTGTCTCCCCTCCTTGCTTGCTCTGCTAAACTGCCCCCCCTCCTCCATTCAGCTGATTTTGGTAGCGCTGGTTCCCTCTGTTCTGTCTTCCCTTCTGGCTCAGGTATGTTGGGGGGGCGGGTGGTGTATATCTATATATATATGTGTGTGTGTGTGTGTGTGTGTGTGTGTGTGTGTGTGTGTGTGTGTGTGTGTGTGTGTGTGTGTGTGTGTGTGTGTGTGTGTGTGTGTGTATATATATATATATATATGTGTGTGCACGCGCGCGTGTGTGTTTATATATATATATATATATATATATATATATATATATATATAATATATATATATACACACACACACACTGTGTTGTTTTAAATTTTTACATGGTGTGGGTATTTTCACTTATAATTCGCCACACCTGTGGCTACATTGAAAAATAGGTTGCCCCCCCTGCTCTAAAGCTTCCAATTCAATTTCAGACAACAAATGCTGTTTATCCAGAAAAACACCACTATTCTGAGTCCCATCCAAGTTTGAAAAGAACACACGAGATTTAGGCACTGCACCGCTTTTAGGCTCCATGGCAAAAAGCTTTCAAAACTTAACAGAGGTCCGTCTCAGTATAAAATCATTTATTTAAAAACTCATAAAACTGGTACAAAAAAACTCCTACGCATTTCATGCCCATGGTGATTTATCCATGATGGCCTGCAACAATAATCAAAAAGGTAAAAACAAATCTACGTAAGTACCAGCACTCACTGTCTAATAGTGAGGGATGGGGGGGGGGGAAAGGAAAAGGGGAAAAAACATGAAACACAAGGAATATACACAAAAAACGGAGAACGGAAAGTATGCTAGGGGGGCTAGCTCTATATTCCTTGTGTTTCATATTTTTTCCCCTTTTCCTTTCCGCCCCCACCCCTCACTTTGTGACATGCCCATTTATGATACTGGTTTCTGCAAACACATTTGATTTATTTCTGGTTCGTTTTATTATTAAATGTTTATTCTGCATTACAACTGTTTTCATCATTGAGCTATTAGACAGTGAGTGCTGGTACTTACGTAGATTTGTTAGTACTATACAGGGGAATAAGGGTCCCCTTTTGTTCCGTGCACCCTGCAGTTGCATAAATTTAACACTATCAGAGTGCTGTCTATCGTCCCCTTTTAACAATAATCAAAATGGTAGACGCAAGCAACCAAGAAAATTAATAATTAGCGAGAGATACTTTTTCTACTATGACCTAATTAAAATGAATCTAGAAGAAAGTCAGAGCACGCCCAAAAAATTCAAATGTAGTAGCAAAAACAATATATTTTATTTGCACGATAATACAAAACAAAACAAATCGCAAATATATTACCTAATAGAGTATACAAAAATACAAACAACTAAAAAAATGCCTCTTTGCTCTATTATGGCATATAAGTGTAGCCCTCTTTCTTGCGCTCTAGAGTGACTATGGGTACTGCATACACACACCTGTGGCTCAAGGAGATCTGAGCCTCCACTAGCTGGGAGCCTGTGTTAACAATTATCTTATTAGCAGCACCTCCACTTACCCAGGATCCCCATCGTGTAAGATTCCCCTGAGCAAGAACAATAGCAACACACATATGATGGAAACTGTTTACTGCAATGCATAAATGAACCCTTATAACACTATCATCAAGAACGCATATAACACATTCCTATACTTATAACACTAGTGGCTCGGCCACTCTCATAATGGGTAATGTCACTGTCCCGTCACAGCGTGCCCCCACACCGTGTCCATGTACTGTAATATGTATATAGGCTCAGTCCTTCGGCCACTCCACTTAGTGTCCCCAAAGAGTATTCCCTAAGGCGGGATCAGCGCCTGTTGACTGGTGTTGGTGCACTTTAGTAAATACCTTCCGGTCACTGCGGTGACCGGTAATAACTTCAAAAAGGATCCGCCGATCTAACGCTGCTGTTCCAATGTCACGATGCTCAGCTGTCTGGTCCCAGATGACTAGCAGCAACCGCAACTCTGCACACTTTGTCCCTATCTGTTATACAGTAAGGGGCAATGCCGCTAACACTACAGGCTGTCCCTGCAGCATCACAACCTACGGTAACTCAGAGAATCTCTTAGGGCCTACAGGGAAGATCTAACCTATGCAAGTGGGTCACGGACCCCCTGCACCCACACTACCTCTCCCCTTGCTCCTCCGGTGCCCTCTGGCTAGCGTGGTCTCTCCCCCACGCTTCCCTTTCCTGCCTCCCGCGAATCCAGCCCTCTTATTGGCTCCCTGGCGTCAGGTGACTCCGCTAAGGCTCCTGGGAATTGTAATTACTGGCTGAGCCTATACCTTATTGGCCAGCCGTTCGCGCGCTTTCACAGAGCATGCGCGACCTCTCTCTGCTCTGACAGTGCCCCCACTATTGCGCAACAACATGGCGACGCCCTATACTGTCAGCCACCGCGGAACCGTGCAACACTCCCTCTGGAGACACACTGCAGCAAGGGAGACAAACAAACGAACACATCCCTACATTCTCCCCCTCGCAGAATCCAACGTCCCCACTTGGGAACGCAACCATACATATCTACACCTTTTTGTACACCTTATTCTGTATACTCTACATGAGGTTATACGTTTCACTGAACATGCCAATTACAGATCTCACTTTATGGCGAGCCCACTGCTGAGCCTCATAATGGGGTGCCCCAAATTGATCGTAAGCCATCCTCATTGGAGGTTGACCAGCTCTTTGGCTTCTGCGAAGCTGCTCTTCAGCTACTTCCTTGGGAGAGTAACAAGTCTCAGTTGGCACTTCAAATTCTGCCCTTAAGGGGCTCAATAGATCTACACAGTCTATTTGAGGCACAAAGCACGGGCTCTGCGGGTCTAGTGGCTGGCTCACTGGAGTCAGCGTGTCTGTCGTTGGACCAAAGGGCTCTTTACCCATAGCTCCTTCAGGAGATGCCCCCACGGTCGAAAGGCCCCTTTGAGAGGTTCCATCCATAGGATTCCCAGAGGTGACATTTATCACAGTCTCTGGGCCATCCTCTGTACTATAAGCTTCTCCTTCGAGTGAAACAGGTGACTGTAGACGGACGTTCACAGAGGTACACAATTGGAGGCTTTTATAAGGTGACATTATAATAAGGCTTTATTGTGCCTTTTCCTTTTCATCAGGAAATCATCCAAACACAGGGGGGGGGGGAACAAAGCTTAATTCCCTTGGGAGTATTTCTAGTGAAATCCCATGCAATTCACAACTCCTAGTTAAGCAGATCTCCCAGCCCCAAACACATAGCATGACATAAGCAGATATAAGAAGTCTCTTTCGAATGAAAGTCTTATCTGTTAGCTGCTGTAGAGTAAGCTTCTCTGCTCTCCTGGAACCGCACCCGTGCGTGCACAGAAAATCAGCATCCAGGTTTAGAAGTCTTATTTGGTGTCTTGCAATCAGCTATGCTGGGCAGAGCTCAAGACCGGTCAGCTCCAGAGATGTGTGTTCTCTCCAAAGGTCAGCTCTCATTCAGAGCTAAGGAGTCACTTCCTGTCTCAACAGAAAGGCTTTTGTAAGCAATTAAATCAGGCAGGTGGTGTTTCATTAATTGACTACCAGCAGTTTAACCACCACACTGCTAGATTAAAGGCACATTACTTGAACAGGGATTACTCCCCTGTTACATACCTCCCCTGTTTGTGGGAAGCTCGGGCTTGCCACGGCCAAAGCCCATCCTTCCACTCTCATTCTAGATATCTCAGTGACTTGAATGAGAGTGAATGGAGGAAGAGAACCCTCAGTCCTGTTGGGATTGGAGCCCTTTCTCCAGTATATTCGTGTCTCCTCCTGAAGGTGTTTGAGATCAGCACCCCTCAGTCACTCGAGGAGGACTTTCTCCAAGTATAGTCTTTTTTCTACGTGCGCGGTCATGAGATTTCCCTCGCGTCGGGTGCTCATCTTATTGTAGGCATACTGTATGGCAGCAGTTACAGAGCGTTTAAAAACCTCCCTTTTCCCACTCAATGGGGTTGCTAGTTCAGCCATTTTAGATTAAGTTGCAATTCCACACCCACTTCCAGAGAATGTCCCATCTTTTCAGCTTCATCAGCTAAGTATTCTTCTGGTTTTGATTCAGCACGTGTACCTTCTTTTGTTGCCTGCTGGGTGGCTGAAGGTTTTGCTAGTGCTTGTTTAGGTGGTTCAAATTTTGCAACCTTGTCTTTCAGATGAGCGGTATTCTCAGCTCTTACTGTACCCTTGTCTTCATGGGTTTTTGAGGCTGGGGGATACTGACGCTTAGTCAGGGTCAATACTTGTCCTTGTAGGACCGTAATCTTATCTGCGAGAGATCCCTGGTTTTTGAGTGCGTCTTGCAAGTCTCTTCTCAGGGAATTTATCTGCATGCTTTGCTTTCTCTGAGCCTGCCTCCACATTTTTATTGCATTGCACTATGAACTTCTTTGCTTGGGCCACAGTTACTTGTTTCAGTTTCTGGACCTTCTTGTGCTCCCTTTTGTGCCGCATCACCTGGGTTCTAAGCTTGGCTTTTAGCGTTGCTTTGGTGATGCTCAGGGTAGCCTTCAGTTTCTCATGCAGCTTTGCGGTGACATACTGGGTCATCAGACGTTCCTGCAGCACTTGAATTTCTTTAGCAGCCTGCAGCTTTTCTTCCTGCAGCGTTTGCTGCTTCTCCTCAACATACTGGAGGTGTGTACGCAGACCTTGCAGTTGGTTCTGCAGTCGGTGCTCTGCTTCAAACTTTTCCTTGACTTCTTCTGTCAACTGAAAATGTTCTTCTTTCAGTTTTAAGTTTTCTCTTTTTAATCTTGAATTTTCTCTTTTTTCGGTCTCTGTATTCTTCAGGGCTTCTTTGCAGTCCTCCTTCCATTTACATACATCTGCTTTGAGAATGACACTCTCCTGGCGTGAGACTTCCTTCTCTAGGTTGAGGGTCTGAAGCTCCTTCTGAGAGACTTTGAGATCTGTATCAAGATTACCAATAGTTTCTTTAGCAATGTCCAGCTCCTCAGTGAGACTGTGTAGTTCCTGTCTGGAAACTTCCAGGTCTGTGCGGCAGCTGTTGGTCCCATGATGTGAGGCATCAAGCTCTATACGAAGAGTGTGAACCTCTTGCTGGAAGACTGTCATCTGCTTCAGTGCCTCCTCATACTTCCGCTTTAGCGTAGCCACCATTTTATCCGATTGGCTCTGCTTTTCATCCATGGCGGAAATAGTAGCCTTTACACTATCTAACTCAGTCTTGAGATCCTCCAATTCGGTCTTGGCCGCAGAGTAAATTGCGAGCACAGTCTTCTGTAGCTCAGCATTATTTTTTCTCTCCCTTTCCAATTCTTCACAGAGCAGATCACAGTCATGCCTGGCAATTTTCAGGGCGTCTTCAGGGCTGGTCAAGGGATCGTCAATCACTGGTTCTGGCTCCGCTTCCCTGGGATGACTGGTTGAGGGTTCCTCACTGTTGGCACCGGACAGACACTTCTTTGGGGTACACGACTTCTGCCTTGGACCCTCTGGATATTCGGTTAACCGCGGGACGAATTCTCCATTTTCTCTAGGCCGCAGGACAACTTGGTCCCCCTTTTCCTCCACAGGATCTGCGGAGGTGTCTGTTCCTTCCACGGTATGTGAAGAACTGCTTTTCTTTTTCCGCCTTTTTGATTTGGATAACACTGTCCCTTCAGGGATATTGGGGTCTCCATCTTCATTTGAAATTTTAGCAGCTTCATTATATACGCCAGGCTTTTCTTGCAGTTGCTTTAGCTGACAGAAATATTGGGTGATCTGCTGCTCCCGCTCTGTCTCCTGCTGATCATATTTGTCAAAGGGAGCGGTCTTTTCTGTACGTGCTGAGTTCAGGCACCCCCACCATTCTTGGGGTGTTTTGTGGGTGTGACTCGGTTCGGGTTCCCCGTAAGAGATGTCTTCCTCTTTATTGGACTGGAAGGGCCACTCTTCCGTGGGGTAGGGTTCATTACAGGAACGCTGCATCTTGTCCTCCATTTTTAGGCTATCAGGTGTAATTTTCTTCCTGACCTCAGGAGGCGCTATTGCAGCTGTTGCCACTGTATTTGCTAGAACCCCCAATTGTGGTAGTCCTACAGATGGGCATATTTTGCTTGTAGAGGTCGTAGCTCTCACAGGCATCTCTGTAGACTTTTCTTTCTTGGGATTTTTTTTTTTTTTTTTCAATATCAGAAGTACTGTGCATGCATTTTCTCTTATCAGGTATACAAGATGTGCAGTTGCTAGGTAAAAAAGTCTATTTGCTCTACACCATTTACTTGCTAGGTGCAATCTCTCCGCTTCAGCAACAGAATTTGGTTTTCTGCCTGAGTTCAGTAATTTTTAGTCTCATCTTTGGGTATTATGGCATTCACACTTCACACTTTGGGTGTCTGTTTTTGCTCCCAAGATATATATAGGCAGACTTTTTTACATGCAGAAAAAAAAACATTCTTTCATTTCCGGCAGGGTGACTCAACACTCAGCATTTGTTTGCTAAAAATTCCCCTGCTTCAGCATAGTCTTGTATCAATTTTCACACTTTTCTGCATATACTCCATTCACAGCTGGTAGCCCTATGCGGTGTGGCAACCTTTTTTTGCAAAATCAGTACCACTCGTGGGTCACCATCTGTATTCACTGCTTCAGCGAAACTTTTGAAAACAACAAACACCTATCCCTTTTTAAGGGCTGACTCACTTATTGAACCCTGACTATGGCTGGAAGGCATAACCCCTATTTCAATGACCATATTACACTTTGTGATAGGCAAAATAAGGTTTAGCTACTTCAGCAGTCTCTTCTGGGTTTTTGTAAGTTTCAGTGCAGTGTGTATCCCTTTAACTCTGATCTCTGCTGCATGAGGGTTTTTTTTTTTTTTTTTTCAGACTGTTTATAGGCCAAAAAGCATAACAAAAAATGTCACATGAAAATCTCCGGTCCTTTTTAACTTCAAAGACACCTCTTGTCCCACCTCGGACACCAAATGTAGACGGACGTTCACAGAGGTACACAATTGGAGGCTTTTATAAGGTGAAATTATAATAAGGCTTTATTGTGCCTTTTCCTTTTCATCAGGAAATCATCCAAACACAGGGGGGGGGAAACAAAGCTTAATTCCCTTGGGAGTATTTCTAGTGAAATCCCATGCAATTCACAACTCCTAGTTAAGCAGGTCTCCCAGCCCCAAACACATAGCATGACATAAGCAGATATAAGAAGTCTCTTTCGAATGAAAGTCTTATCTGTTAGCTGCTGTAGAGTAAGCTTCTCTGCTCTCCTGGAACCGCACCCGTGCGTGCACAGAAAATCAGCATCCAGGATTAGAAGTCTTATTTGGTGTCTTGCAATCAGCTATGCTGGGCAGAGCTCAAGACAGGTCAGCTCCAGAGATGTGTGTTCTCTCCAAAGGTCAGCTCTCATTCAGAGCTAAGGAGTCACTTCCTGTCTCAACAGAAAGGCTTTTGTAAGCAATTAAATCAGGCAGGTGGTGTTTCATTAATTGACTACCAGCAGTTTAACCACCACACTGCTAGATTAAAGGCACATTACTTGAACAGGGATTACTCCCCTGTTACAGGGACACTTCCAATTCGTTGTCCCCTGCTTGAGGTATAGGGAGAAGATGAGTTCTATGCCATACCTTTACCCGGCCTTCAGAGTCCTTGATGCGGTATACCGAGAGGCCAGGTATCTGGGATTCCACTTCATACACCCCCTCCCTCCATCTGTCTGCCAGTTTGTGCTTCCAGGAATACCCAAGTTACGGAGAAGAACCGCATCCCCTGGGTGGATTTCTTTATGTCGCACCTTATGGTCATAACGCCTTTTATTACTCGCATTTAATTGCACCGCTGCCTTCTCAGCCAATTTGTAGGCCTGCTGCAAACTGTCTTGTAACCTTTGCACATATCGAAAATGCGTCCTATTGGATACCCCATCGGTAGATATCCGTAGTCGCAATCCACTGGCAACCTAGCTTCTCGTCCGAACATTAAGAAGTACGGAGTATACCCTGTAGACTCATGTCAAGTACAGTTATAAGCATGCACCAATGTCTCTACATGCTTACTCCACTCAGTCTTCTGAGAGCCTTTCAGTGTGCCTAACATGTCAAGTAGTGTTCGATGGAACCGTTCGGGCATGGCATCCCCTTCCGGATGGTACGGGGTAGTCCGTGACTTGGTGATGTTCAACAACTTCAGCAGTTCTCGAATGAGAGTACTCTCGAAGTCCCTGCCTTGATCAGAATGCAATTGGTTCAGCAATCCATAGTGAATGAAGTATTTCTCCCACAGCACTTTAGCCACTGTCACCGCCCGTTGGTCTTTAGTAGGGAAAGCTTGAGCGTACCTTGTATAGTGGTCTGTAATCACCAGTACATTTCCGATGCCCCGGGTGTCGGGCTCAATACACAAAAAAAAATTCACACACACCAGATCCATGGGGCCGGAGCTTTTCAGATGGGCCATGGGGGCCGCCCTGGTGGGGAGTGTCTTCCTCTGGATACAGCGAGTGCACTGCCGGCAATGCATCTCCACCGATTCTCTCATTTTGGGCCAAAAGAATCGGTCACGAAGTAACCCGAACGTTTTGTCAATGCCCAGAAGGCCATGATCATCATGTAGTGCCCGGAGTACCATGTTTCTTAGAATCTGAGGCAAGAATAATTGTCGCCGGTCGGGATGATTATGGTACAGTATGACCCGGTACAAGAGACAGTTGTCCAGTTCGAATTTCCCAAACTCCTTCATTAATAGTTTCACCAGTTCTCTGGGAGCTTGCTTAAGTATGGAAGGATTCTCTTGTTGCAAGGCTTGACGAGCTAGTTCAACAACGGAGTCTTGAATCTGATATTGCACCAATTCCTTCCAGGAAATAATCTTATCCTCCGTGATATTCATCCCTTCTGGATGTCGGTACGCTCTAGGAACAGCTCGAGATTGACACCCTAGCGAATCTGCTAGTCTTAACTCTGAAAACGCCACTTGATCGTTGACCACAGCAGCTAGAGAACACATTGCACGTATGCCAGGCCCCGGGATCTCTTCCCACACTTCTTCATCGGAAGTAGGGTGGAGCCCAGGTCTCCACGACAGGGCATCTGCCCCATGTTGGTGGGTCCGGGTTTATACTTGAGATTGAACCAATAATTGGCCAGCGCCGCTAGCCATCGGTGACCCATCGCATCCAGTTTGGCGGACGTATTGATGTAGGTCATTGGATTATTGTCAGTCCGGACTTCGAACTGTACCCCATACAGATAGTCATGTAGCTTGTCCACTACAGCCCACTTGAGGGCTAAGAACTCCAACTTGTGGACTGGATAGTTTTGTTCGCTTACGGTCAAGCTCCTACTAGCATACGCCACCGGCCGAAGTCCAGTATCATGTTTTTGATGCAACACTGCCCCCAAGCCGTTGAAACTGGCATCCACGTGCAGAACATACTCTCGATCGGGATCGGCATATGCCAACACCAGGGCTTGTGTTAGATTGGTCTTCAGTCCTAAGAATGCCTGCTCACAGGCAGGGGTTCATTTATCCCCAAAGGGTGTTTGGGCAGTGGTAGCTTTTCTTCCTGGGTCTTCAGGATAAATCTTTAAGAGGTTATTCAGGATTTTAGCTTTACGTGAGTAGCCTTCCACAAACCGGCGGTAGTAACCGCAGAACCCCATGAAGGACCGTAGTTCCTGGACGTTGGTGGGTCTGGGCCAATTCACCACTGCCTCCATCTTCCCCGGATCTGTAGATATCCCTTCCGCTGATACAATATGGCCCACCTACGTCACGTACGTGCGACAGAACTTGCATTTGTCCATGGACAGCTTAAGCCCCTCCAGGCGGAGTCGATCCAGCACCTTCAACAGTCACTCCTCATGTTCCTCCAGGTTCTTCCCGAACACTATAATGTCGTCCAGGTACACCAGGCATTCTTGTGGGTTCATGTCCCCCAGCGTCTTTTCCATCAACTGCTGAAAGGTGGCAGGGGCTCCACATATCCCCTGAGGCATGCGTGTGAACTGGTAGAAACCTAACGGGCAGATGAAAGCTGTTCTTTCTTGATCTTCAAAGTCCATGGGTACCTGATAGTACCCAGACCTCAAATCCAGCACGCTGAACCACTTACTCCTGGGCAAGGCGTTCAGGAGGTCCTCGATTCGCGGGAGGGTGTACTGATCAGGTACAGTACGATTGTTCAATGTCCTATAGTCCACACATAGACGTACGGTCCCATTCTTTTTGCGTACCACTACGATAGGCGAGGCGTAGGGACTTCGTGATCCTTGAACAATACCGGCTTCTTCCATTTCGGCTAATAGCCTCCTCACCTCTTCCACATCTCCACTGGGCGTCTACCTGCTGCCTTCTTCTCATGAGTCACCGGATAGATTCGACCCAACGGCTGCCGGTGATCAATGCACATGAGGTAAGGAGAAAGGTTTCTCATGTATATTCGAGTTTGAACTGGAATTTTCCCCGACCACTTCTTTACTGAGGCCAACACTTCGTAGCCGAGTCGCTGGTCATCACGTACCATACTTTCCAATGAGAATAGTCGATCCTCCGGACGTCTGGCGGGGTAATGACATGCCGCGACCATCATTCTTCCTTCCCCGGGAGGAATCTCGGTCAATCCACGCTCTTGATTATACAGCATCCCATGCTCCTCTTCGGTCGCAATCCTACCACAAGCCTCTAGTAACGCTGGGCAAGTAGCTAGAGCCAGCAAAGGTAGTTCACCCGCTTCCTGCAAGTACATGCGGATCACAGCTTGTACTATGTCTGTATTGGTCCCCATGATTATCGGAGCGCTGGGATGATCCCGGGGTTCCGGGCATACTTACGCTTCCACCTCCATGGGATTATGCTTGCCGGTGTTCAACTGGGGAATATCCAGGTGTACTTTCACCACTCCATCAATAGGGTAGTCTTCATGGCTCAGCCCTCTCAACCTCAGGGAGTCAGCGGATAGTAGCAGCAGCCGATGCAGATGTTAATCGTAGAAGGGTCGATACACTATAGTCACCTGGGACCCAGTATCCATTAGCGCAGAGGCATAGATACCCTCAATCACCACCTTGACGATGGCCGCCGGTCAAATTCGGCTATTCATCGGGGACTGGCCCGCCGCTTCACTGGCTTGAGGAGTACACAGCATAGACTTGGCCGGTCGGGACGCCGTTCTCCGTGGGGAGGGACAGTACGCTCGAATGTGCCCCATCTTTCTGCAGGTGTAACACTGGAGGTGGCTGCAGGGGGAACTATCTCGGAAGGTTGGAGACGTTCGTCCCAAAGCGGGGCGCTCCCAGGCAGCTGCAGGTTCCTCAAAGTCCTCTTTTTCCGGGTTCACATCCCCATCCGCCTCAACTTTAGCTGCTGACTTCTTAGCTTCTTTGGCGACCACTCCCATCTTTTTCCCCGGGGTCAAATCACGCCCCAACAGCACAGTTTCATGTCCCTGCACTCGATACATCAGGTCATCAAATGTCAGAGCTTGTCCCGGCACCAGACAGCCACTGACTCACTGGATGCAGCAGAAGAAGTCCCCTCAGCAATTGTGTGGTGTGCAGTCCGTCGGCATCCACCTTTTGCACCACCTTCCTCCTTACCAGAGTCCACAGATCCAAGTGCAGGCGCCTAAGAAAGTCAGACACCATTTCTCCCTCCTTCTGAGCCAGGGCATGAAACTTGGCCATCAGGGCAAACGCATCCACGGGAATCCCATAGGCCTTGGTGAGAGCGTGAATGATGCCCGCTGTATCGGCATCAGGATGGTCGTCCCGGTAGCAGTGCACTATGTGGGAAGCTGGGGGTTGCAGGCATTCGATTATGCGCTGCCTCCGTACGGCATCCGTGCAGGACCATTCAGGAAGTACCTGTTCAGCATGATCCAACCATTCTTCAAAGCCGACTTCTCCCAGAGGGCTTGGTTTATCGCCAGAAAACGCCTTCAGCTTCCGGTATTGATGATACTGTGTAGATTGATGTATTGCCTCTGCTAGCACAGGAAGGGACACATTATCAGGCAGGCTATTCCCAGCAGGGGCATAGGCATCCAGTCTAGACATACTGCTTCTACTTAGCGCGGCCGAATAGCGGAGAGGGTGAAAGAAGCGCCTAAACCCATTGCAGCGGGCCACCGGGGGTTCATACTGCTCTCGGGAGTATGGAAAGGACTGGTCATGGCTGTGCTTGATGGGCCAAGGTACTCCCGTTGTGGCGTAGAAACAGCCAGGGGTTCTGCTACTCCCACCTGTACCAGCGAACAGTAAACACCTGGAGCTTCGGGCAGAATTAATATTGAGGGAATGGCTTCAGGGCATATGTCCCGGTCTGTAACGAATAATATTTTACCCCAGTTCTGCTGCCTGTCATAAAAATGGTCTACCACTCGGGCAGTGTCCAGGATCAGAAGTTTTATTACTTGATCAGTCACAGTGCCCAGGGAGGTGGCGACCGGGATGTGTCCAATGGAAATTGCACAGGCCAGGGGAAGCTGGTGCCACTGTGCCCCCTAACGCACCTCGGGCTGTGAGGGCACAAACATGGCGGAAACAAAATTAGAGCACACTAGAAAAAAAATATAGGGCACCCCAGGTCTAAGATCTCAGCAGTGCTTCCAAATGTAGCCCTCTTTCTTACACTCTAGAGTGACTACGGGTACTGCATACACACACCTGTGGCTCCAGGAGATCTGAGCCTCTGCTAGCTGGGAGCCAGGGGTAA
This sequence comes from Ascaphus truei, assembly GCF_040206685.1. Classification (NCBI taxonomy): domain Eukaryota; kingdom Metazoa; phylum Chordata; class Amphibia; order Anura; family Ascaphidae; genus Ascaphus; species Ascaphus truei. The sequence continues at coordinate 368,856,416 of NC_134483.1, forward strand.
TAATTATCTTATTGACAGCTCCTCCACTTACCCAGGATCCCCATCGTGTAAGATTCCCCTGAGCAAGAACAATAGCAACACACATATGATGGAAACTGTTTACTGCAACGCATAAATGAACCCTTATAACACTATCATCAAGAACGCATATAACACATTCCTATACTTATACTATACTTATAACACTAGTGGCTAGGCCACTCTCATAATGAGTAATGTCACTGTCCTGTCACCGCATGCCCCCACACCGTGTCCATGTACTGTATAATGTATATAGGCTCAGTCCTTCGGCCACTCCACTTAGTGTCCCCAAAGAGTGTTCCCTAAGGAGGGATCAGCGCCTGTTGACTGGTGTTGGTGCACTTTAGTAAATACCTTCCGGTCACTGCGGTGACCGGTAATAACTTCAAAAAGGATCCACCGATCCAACGCTGTTGTTCCGATGTCACGATGCTCAGCTGTCTGGTCCCAGACGACTTGCAGCAACCGCAACTCTGCACACTTTGTCCCTATCTGTTATACAGTAAGGGGTAATACCGCTAACACTACAGGCCGTCCCTGCAGCACCACAACCTACAGTGACTCAGAGAATCTCTTAGGGCCTACAGGGAAGATCTAACCTATGCAAGTGGGTCACGGACCCCTTGCACCCACACTACCTCTCACCTTGCTCCTCTGGTGCCCTCTGGCTAGCGTGGTCTCTCCCCCATGCTTCCCTTTCCTGCCTCCCGCGAATCCAGCCGTCCTATTGGCTCCCTGGCTTCAGGTGACTCCGCTAAGGCACCTGGGAGTTGAAGTTACTGGCTGAGCCTATACCTTATTGGCCAGCCGTTCGCGCGCTTTCACTGCGCATGCGCGACCTCTCTCTGCTCTCACTGCTCTGCTCCTACTATTACGCAACAACATGGCGACGCCCTGTATTGTCGGCCGCAGCTGAACCATGCAACACTCCCTCTGGAGACACACTGTAGCAAGGGAGACAAACAAACTAACACATCCCTACATAAGATATACATATAATGATAGAAAAAGGAAATAAGATGAGATCAAAATATATCTATATATATATATGTATAAAACTGAAAGTGTTGTTTGTGCGTCCCTGTAGATATTTTGATTGGTCCGTCGGTCTGCCCGCCCTCCCACAGCTCTCATTGGCCGGTGTGTCTCGCCCCCCCCTCCGTGTGTCCCGCACCCCCGCGGCTCTCATTGGCCGGTGTGCTCTAACCCACTGTTACACTCACACACCACACTCATACCGCTTGAGGACTCCCGTGTGGACTGATCAGACCCCTGAGCTTCCTCATACTGGGTGAGCCTACCCTGAGGATTCCATTCCTCACACACCACACAGAGACATCATCAACTGCTCACCCCTGGAGACGCTAACACCCCTGGAGACACTGACCACCACACCTACCATCACCCCTGGAGACGCTGACACCCCTGGAGACGCTGACAAGCACACCGACCAAAGTAAGTCGAACCCTGCTGTTGTGGATGGCACCAACTCCCCCTCTCACCCCTCTGGCCTTGCCACCCCCCCCCTCTCACCCCTCCGGTCTTTACCCCTGTGGTCTTAGTGCCACTGGACATCCTGAATGATGCCATCACCCCCCTCTCACCCCTCCGGCCTCTTTCCTAAAACTAAGCAGAGCACACGGCACAACCACCCCCCTCCCTCACACACCTCCGGACGGTTGCGCCTTGCCGTCGCTGCAGCTGCTACACAACGGCCGCCACCCACCCATCTCACCCCTCTGGCCTTACCGCCACTGCACCTACTTGACCACGCCCCCACCCCCCTCTCACTCCTCCACCCTTACCGCTGCTGCACCTACTTCACCACGCCACCATCCCCCCTTTCACCCCTCCGGCCTTGCCATGGTGCTACTTCCTCACCTCACCCCTCTGCACCCTTTCGTACAAGTAAGCACCCCCCTCCCTCACACACCTCCAAATGCCTGCGCCTTCCCGCCGCTGCAGCTTCTGGACGACGACGCCACCCCCGGCACAACCACCCCCCTCCCACACACACCTCCGGACGACTTCGCCTTGCCACCACTGCAGCTCCTGCACGACACCGCCACCCCCAGCTCTCACCCCTCCAGCCTTACCGCCGCTGCACCTACTTGACCACGCCACCACACCACCCACCCCCTCTAACTCCTGCGGAGTCACCCTACTTCAGAAATCTGTACATGTTCAACGTTTCACACCCCTCCCACTGCACCCTTTACACACTAATTAGACAGCACGCCGCACCCCACTCCCCTCTCCCCCCAACACCCCTCTCCTCCCCCCACTTTTACCTACTTTAACCCCTCTCCTGCTGACACCTTTCGCAGCTCTACAGTTCTCGCAGCGCATGTTACCCACCCCTCCCAATCCCCCCATTCTAGAGTCGGATCAGCAAATGAGTTGTATATCTTTGCTCCAACGGGAACAACAAAAAATGTTGTTTATAAACAAGCCTTACTATAAACATAGACTTAAATAATGTTTACTCAGCTACATGTACATTGAACTGGTGTTTGTTTACAAACTTTTTTTTTTTGCAACATCTACATCATATCATTTGACGCATTTACATCCCGGGCAACGCCGGGTATATCAGCTAGTATACATTAAAATGTAACCATTGGGGTATATTTCTGTGAGCTGAGTAGGCAAACCCCTCCCTTAACGGTTAGTCAAGTGGCTGTGTTTTAGAGTATTTAAGACCATCCATCTAGACTGTGGCCATTTGGCTGTGTGTTCTATCTTAAGTGTCACTTTTAAAGTGTCTGGTAGAATTAATATTGGAGTTGAAATTGGAGGTGAAGATTTGATGAACATCTGGTCGCTGCACACCAACTTTGCAACTGTGAGAACTTAACTTTCGTAAAGCTGTGATTATTTGTACTCTTCCTATCCCCCAGTACCTGGGAAGTCCCTCCTCCTGCATCTCACTATACCTTTCCTATTGCTTTTTCTCTTTACTGTTTCCTCACTCCTCTGTGAATGTCTCTGTTCTCTCCAACTTACCCACTCCCCACTGTAACATTATTTAAACACCTTTCTTCCATCAACTTCTTTACCCCACAATAAAAAACATCCACACAAATCCTCTATTCACACCCTCTATCTACTCCTTCCTGCTGCTGGCGATCTCCCTTAGGCCTGAACCAGACATACACACCTGATCTCACCCGTGCCTCCCTGCCATCTCTTCCCTTTTAAATTGTGTTAACCCTCACATTTTAATACTGACTAACCTTAAAACTTGCCCCACAAATCAAGCATCCCAATAGCCAGCACTCATGGTTACTGTCCCACACTCCTACCACCCATTGTGACCAAACACTGCCATCTACAGCACTTATTCCCTCACCTGCTGTCTCTGTTAATTCCCCATCAAACCTCTTAGATTGTAATCTCTTCGGGGCCGGGATTTCCTTTCCTATTGTCTGATTTTGCTGGACTTATTGTATTATAATTCCCTGTACCGTATTCTTTGTGAAGCACAGAGTACACTTTTGGCGCTATATAAATAAAGACATATATATGTCTTTATTTATATAGCGCCAAATATATATATAAGCAAGTCGGTGTCTATCTTCTGCCTGTCTCCCCACAATAGACAATATGACAAATTATTTAGTTCATTTGTATATGTATTTGTAGCCCTGGTTCCAATCGAACACAGATCACTACCATGTGCTATATAACCTGTAGGCTCACAGGGCCTAAGCCTCTGCCACGGAGAGCCTGGGGTATTCACAATACGTGTTAAATTGGTGCAGCACCTCCACCTGCGATAGCTTCCACCCTAGGGAAAGTGGGTCTTCGCAGGAACTTATGTACATGAAATACACACCCACAGCAATACCTTAACAAATAAGCTTTACTTATAGCAATCGTCAGCGTAATCAACAGGTGCCCCCTTCCTAGAGGAGGCACTACTAACAGCGTCCTGTGAACGCTCACTCTACCTCTCCCTTCACCGGGTGATCCCACCCCATGTCCAGTTCCCTCCTGAGATACGTTCCCCACCCCCACGTGAGTCAATGAATGTATGAGTGTGTGACTGCCCAGCCACCGTGTCCCGGAGTGAATAATGGTACCGTTGGTGCACTTGAAGTTTACCTGCCGGGCACTCATGTACCCGGTGCTGCAACTGTCTTCACAAAGGATCAGCGTGGCTGTAGATGACGTCACCCGTAGGTGTCCGGGGTGATCCGACCCAGACATGCGGCTACTTGGCAGCGGGGCCTGGTCCCAAACCTCCCGCTGATTTAGAACTGTCCCGTAACTATCGTCGCACAGTAATGGGATCAGGAGCCTGACTATGGCCAGTCCCTAGCTCCGCTGCACTCTACTGGGGTTCAGGGCCTATCTGGGCCTGGGGCATGCGGCCTAGGTAGGGGGCGGCTGCCTCCCTACTCCGGAGCTACTTCTCCTTCCTCCACCAGCTAGCTCTGACTCCTCGTGCGAGCCACCACTTCCTATCCTCCCTAAACTCGTACCTCATTGGTCCTGCCGTGTCACGGGGGGCCGCGGGGGCTGCTGGGACCCGATGTCCCCTAATTCCCCTCCTCCCTGAGCTCTCCTCCTTCACGGGTTTCTGACACCCTGCCCTGCGCATACGCAACCTCCAGCCGGACCAGGTATGCGCCAGCGCCACCTTTAACATGGCAGCTCGCTAACGCGGAACCTCCGTTATTGGAGCGTTCCCTAGGTGCAACACCCCCCTTCCGTAACATCAAAAAAAAAGGGTGAATGGGGGTCCCGGCTACATATTTAATTCATATAAGTATGATTCATTAGTTCTATTTTTTGGCCAACACATGTTAAGCTGCTATTATGTCAAGGTTCGTAGATACTTTCAGCAGGTTCATACAGTAGCAATTTTATATTGTGTTCTTTGTGTTTCCTCCACTGCATAGTGAAAAGAGAAAATAAAACAATGATATAGTCAATAGCATGAGATCTGTGACACGTATACGTTGCTTTTACAAGGGGTTACAAATTAGGAGCATTATGTGTGAGCTACAGTGTAGTTAAAACTGGCTAACAAACAAGAAACCTAAAAAATAGTGGGGGAAAATCCAGTTAAAAAGAAACACACAATAATTTTCACAAAACCTAGGAACAAGTAGATCTTTACAATGGTAAGTTATTTTGTCTGGTAAGTGGGACTGCTCCATTAAAAATCATCAGCCAGGTGTGAAACAGACTCTGAAAGTGGGATTGTATGTAGCATGTTAAAAGTTGAATAGACTAGTCAACAAAGAGTGTTCACAAATGGTAACATAATAGGGAATTACTAAATTGCTGTTTGCCTTATGCCACAACTGTACTGTATATTGAGGGTTTAGAATGTATTGTTTAGTGTCCCCAAACTAAGACCCATATCCACTAAAGGGATTTAAGCTTTACTATGCTTCTTCTCCCATGTACAGTATATGAATTGGAGCTGAGGTGTGCTGAAGCTTAGCACCCTTTTGTGGAACTAGTAGTCCTAAGCGCTTAAAATATTGAAACTACAATAAGTAATCTGGTTATTAAATTCAAAATATAAGATGGATAAGAAATCTATTTTTGTCAGTCAGGAGATCAAAAGATATCATTCAGTGATCATAAACATACACTCCACCTGTTGGGTGTATTATAGATTGTCAGTGAGTTATAGAACACAGCTGATACTATTTTTTTTATTAGGAGTATCTAGACTTATTGTTTCCTTATTAAGGACACCAAAGAAAGCAGATCAAGTGTTTGCAATTGTAAGGATGTTGTGAAATAGAGCACTGAGCACGCTTTGTTCAAAGTTAAAAAATCTTGTGTTTGTCATAAGAATCATAGATCAATACATGAAATGCATAATCATGTCGTTTGTTGGCTTCACAGTGTTATGAAGAAATCTATACATATTTAGCAACCTGCAAGCACTATTTTGACAAAATATTGTTTTGTTTGTTAATTAAATGTCACCCACTCCCCCCATGTTCCCCAATCTCCACAGGTCACTCACTCCAAACATGTTGCCCAGTCTCACCATACCACCCACACCCCAACATGTCATGCACTCCCTTCATGTCACCAACTCCCCCCATGTCGCCCCCCACTGCCATGTAACTCACCCCCTCCATGTCACCCACACCCTCTATGTCACCCACTCCCAACATTTCACCCATTCCCCCATGTCCCCCACTCTCCCCATAGCCTAGCTTGAAGGAAAGATCAGGGTCAATGGGGGAGGGGGACATAACCTTTAAACCCTCCCCCCCATTAGACAATGCCCATGCATCTCTACCTCCTCTGGTGCAGCTGTAGGGTCTACCCGGGTAAATGGGTAACTCCAGATCAGAGCCAGATTCCTCTTTCTCCTTTTAGGTCTACACCCCCTAACAGTGGGGATTCAATCATCAAAGAAGGTGAGGTGAGTCGGAGAGGGAGCTAGCTCTGAGTTGCAGCTGATAAGAGGATCAGAGGAGGTAGGGGTACTCCATCATGTCACCCACTTCCCATGTCCCCTACTCCCAACATGTCAGTCACCCCTCCATGCCACCACTCCAAACATGTCAATACCTTCAAACATGTCACTCCCTCCCAACATGTCACAAACTCCTCCATGTCCCCCACTCTCCCCATGTCCCCTGCTCTCCCCATGTCCCCCACGCTCCCCATGTCCCCCAACCCTATGTCACCCACTCCCCATGTAACCCAATCCCAACATGTCCCCCACTCTCCCCATATCCCCCCACTCTCCTCATGTCCCCCACTCTCCCCATGTCCTCTACTCTCCCCATGTCTGCCTACTCTCCCCATGTCACACACTCCCCCCTAATGTCACAGACTCCCCATGTCGCCCACTCCCAACATGTCCCCCGCCTCTCCCATTTGTCACACAAAGCTGTATCAGATAAAGATGGGGAACTCCCTTCCCTGTCATCCAATCTTTCTCCCCCCTGTCACCCACTTTTTCTCCCCCATGTCACTTACTCCCTCTCTCTCCATGTCACCCACTCTTTCTCTCCCCCCTAATATCTTTGTGATGGTGAAGTGGTAACCAGGCTCACTAATAAATGTTAAGCCAGTTTGGTTACCTCTGATCCATGTGTTGGGGCAGGAGTGTCAGCTCTTGGACCCAACTGTTTTAAAAGCATTACTTGTAATTATACGACAATAAAGAATGTTTGTGTTTTTTACCTTTCCAAGGATGCCAACAAGCAGGGATTGCTGTGGTATGAATTTCAAGGGGGGGTTTGCGGAGAAAGTGTTGTCAGATTGTGTCTATCTAGTCAGGTCCCAGAGTTGCTGGTTCCCCTAAAAATGTACCCGGGAATCAGGTCGGATTACTGATGCATGTCTCAGTAATATCTCCCCTTGAAAACGCTTGCGTGACTCATCACAAGGGGTCCCTGCTTAAGCACAGCCCAGAAAGGTCAATGGTGCAAAGGGATGTAAAGTATCCCTGAAACTACAAGGTATCCCAGGTTAGGGGGAATACCCAGTTACTATACAGGTAACCCAGAACCTGCTTGGAGATTCTGGGGTTACTCCAATCATGTATAAGGTTATGAGGGGACTTTTAAAAGTCCTGTCCTAAGTTTATTGTATTGTGGGGAATATGGCTAGTATGAAATAACGTGCAGCTTCTTATTCTATTTCCCATAACCAAAAGACAGGATATTTTTAAAGTATATCTTTTATGTAACTATATGTATTAAAGTGTATATTTTATGGACCAGTGTGTTTTAAAACATATCTGTTTGTGCACAGAAATGAGCTGGGACTTTCAGAACCAATGCTCTGACAGGCCACTGGGGCTACCAATTGGTGCCAGTGAGTCTGGCAGGACATCTCGAGATGAAAGCCCCAGAGGATGTCCGAGGTGTCAATACCATATGGACAGGAGGAAAGAATCCAAGTATCCACATCCTGAGATCAATGGACGCTCTTTGCATTTCCATTTGCCCCACTAGACTTGCAGGAGCCTGTCATCATGGGTGGCATTGAGGGAACCAGGGTCAGGGGTGCCAAATTGCACATGCCCCTTGGTTCATTCAGATTTCCAGGTAACCCTGTTTTTTCTACCAGCTTGTCTCTGATTGGCTACTGACAAATTTCTCACACTTTGGATTGGGCTATAGTATTTTTTGAATGAAACTGAGAGGTATTATAACCCCTTGCGCCTATCAGATAGTAAGTTCTCCAGTCCGCTAAGATTCTCAGATTCGAAGTTTCCAGTTTCAAGTCTCCAGCAATAAAAGGGCTGCTACAGCGAAAGCTGCCTGGAATATTTTCTGCCCTGTTTTTACAACTGTTATCAGGGTTAGAATTCCCTGCACCTAGGAGAGTATAGGTTGTTACCCCAATTCCCAAGTAAGTGTGTCTTTTTGCTGTAGTTTGTGTATCATTGTGTGTATGCCTTTTCTTGTAAATAATGTACAATTTATTTCATTATCTTGTTTTGCTCAATGCATGATCCTGGTAAAAATGTGTAAATTGCCTGGTCTCCCGTGACAATCTTCACCCCTCTTCATTTACAATATATATCTATATCTAGAACCAAAACATGAAAAATGTTTAGAACCATAATACCAGTAAAATTGTTCACCTTTAGATAATATAGTGTACAGGTCTATCTGTACATTAAGTGTTAATAAAAATACTTTGTTAATCAAGTAGAACATCTTACAGCTAATACATTTCATTGTTAAGTCAATAAGTCAGACTGAACTGTGCATTAGAATAATATTTCCACTGATCCACAGGTTTACTATATTATAGTTAATGTTTTGTACATCTGTGCATTGTATGCAAAAGGTTTGTTAACATGTTTTATTCTGCGAATAAATCATATGCATTCTAGAATCAATGCAATCAAACTCTCGGGAGACGTTCTAATCGTGTTTCAAGTATTTTAAGAATTGCTAAAAAATTTATGTCATGTTTCAAATGTGCCATACGCCTTACTGTATGATTTAATGGCTGCTGTCCAAGTGTTCTCAGTATTTTTAGTATGAGTCTTATCTGTTTTTCAAGACTTTGGAATGTTTCAACCGTGGACTGCCCTGGGTCTTGAAATGTTGTTTCCCACTATACATATTAAGCAAATTAACGTATCTTTGATTTACTATTTCCTTTGATTTTAACTTTTACTAGTTTAGTAAGTTTTGGAATCCCAACACATATTTTCTTATGATATAATTAATTTTATGTAAAAGTGAATTCACCTATAGAATGCCCCTATGAAATACCTGGTATGGCTTGTTTTCTAGGGATAGATCAGGCTGACCACTCTGATTGAGTGTCTACACCAGGCCTGCACAACTCGTAAACTGAGAAGGGCCGAACTGCTCCAAAGAAAACAGATTTGGGCCGCATGGGTAAAATCATCATCATCATCTCTCCTCCAGCACCCCTCATCATCATCTTCATATATCTCACCCAGCACCCCTCATCATCATCAATCTCTCCCAGCACCCATCATCATATCTCCCCCAGCACCCCTCATCATCTTCATATATCTCCCCCAGTACCCCTCATCATCAACCTTTGTGAGACTCCCCATCTATCTCTCATACCCCCATCACTCCCCCTCACCCACACACAATACTCCCCCTCATCATCATCAAGCTCTCCCAGCACCCATCCTAATATATCTCCCCCAGCACCCCTCATAAGCTTCATATATCTCCCACAGCACCCCTCATCATCAACCTTTGTGAGACTCCCCATCTATCTCTCATACCCCCATCTCTCCCCCTCACCCACACACAATACTCCCCCTCCACATCAAACACACAATACCCACCTGCACACTACACACATCCCTCTCCTCCCCTGCACCTCATATCACTCCTCCCTGCACCTCACATCCCTCTCCCCCCTGCACCTCACATCAACCCCCCCTGCACCTCACATCAACCCCCCCCTGCACCTCACATCAACCCCCCCTACAAAAATCTTATTTACCTACTATGCATGACATTTATTTTTGTTGCTAACCTTTGTTTGTTTAGTTTAATCCTGCAGATCACAATGTTAAAAATCTGAAGCATTCCATATTTTGGCATCCACAGTATGGAGCTGTGATATCGTTAGTGAAATGTACGTTCCATACTGTATCTCAGATAACGTCAAAACAGGACATATTTTAAATCTCACAAAAATAATCAGTTTGTTCCTATTTCTACAACATAGAAAATAAGTTCTCCTTTTCCAATGCATATATGGCATGCAGTAAAATGCTGGTACAATTTGAGGATATAATTATTGTCCTAAAAAAGACTGGCCACATGAACAGCAGTTGGAATTCCCACAAATCTATATTTAAAAAGTCCTTTGCTTTCCCACAGCAGGATCACAAATACCACACAGCCCTGCTAAAAGGTTCTTTTTTTCCCCTTTCACATTTCTGTTTTTGAAACGACTAAAAATGAGACTGGGAAAACAAAACATTTTATGAAACTCATCTTGTTTGTTTATTGACCACAAAAAAAAAGAATTATTTCAGTTTATTAAAGATTGATTATTATTTTATTCAGAATGTGTAGCATCTATTTTGCATTTTTGTCTGCAATATTTTTTTGGAAGTTTGTGTACATGAGATGCTAGGGTATGCATCCAGTGTAGAGCAGTGGTTGCTAGGGTAAAATGTATTGTTTATTTAACAGCACTGTATTTCTGTATATTAATTGATGTGTTCTTTTGCTTGAGGCAAAGAATAAAACAAAATGGGCTAATTCGAAGAAAGCAAACTGATCATTATTATTACAAGTATGATGAAACTTCTAAGGAAATGTTAAACCAACCTCATTATATTGTAATTTATTTAAATGTAGCCAGGTCCCCTACCTTCAGGTCTGTGGGGTGGAGAGACGGCTATAGATCTACCCGGGTGCCGCCAGCGCTGCGGGCGGACCCGGCATGGGTGCAGGGTGTACTACGGTATGGCTGCAGGGCTGTGTGGCGATCAGGTCGCTGAAGCTCCGCTGAGCACCCGGCAAGTGGGGGCCGCCATCTTGTTTGCTTCGCGCATGCACCATAGCAGTCTTGCGCATGCGCAGTACGGCTGCGAGTGGCGGCCATCTTAGAGCTGGCTCAGCAGAGGAGACCTAGGGACTACAAGGCCCAGCAGCCTCAGGGGCTGCAATACCACGTGGGCTGGAGAGCCAATAGGGCTCAAGGAGCCATGCATGCAGGATAGAATGTTGCTGCCAGTTGCTGATAGTTGCTGGTAGTTGGAGAATTGACACCAAGGGAGAAGGTAGTGTCCGTGTGCCAGTGGCTCCTGGATTAGGCCAGATTTCCCCCTTAGTCCCAAAATAGGCCCTAAGTCTCTTCCAGGTTGTGATAGCTATAGGTAAGGCCCCCAGATAGGGACGCTTCCCCATAGTCACTATGCTAGTGCTGATAGTGGTATTGATTATAACCGTCAGACAGAAGCCACGCGGTGTGTGTGGCCTGCGGTCATAGACCAGACTACAGGCACAATATAGAATTATAGAATACCCTCCAACCGGAGCTCCCTCAAGAGGTGGACGCTGCAGGCGGAGAGAAAAGATACGGTAGACCACGTTGCGGGATCATTATGCGGTTCTGCGGATCCATCATCTCCATATACCCTGGTCTGGACAGAGACCAGGAAGGTACCCACATGCACCAACAGCCACACACAGGAGGTAGCACTACTCAACACACTTTGAGTGAGCTTGGCTCTGTGGACACCGGGTGGTTAGGTGCCCAGGGCACCTCAGTACTTTGGGGGATAACACCAGGGCGCGTATATGGTGTAGGATTGTATCTGGGACTCTATTGTTATTTTGTTATAGATACATGTGTTAGTAAAGATAAGTAGTCATACCAGTTTGTGTGTGTGTATCTTTATTCATTACTGCATTGGTCCTGAAGTGGGGTTATCCTGCAGTGCTAGGATCCATCTCAGGTGGAGGCGCTGTATACTGATAGATCGCAATCACCCCAGGCTCCCAGTGGCAAAGAATTAGGCCTCATGTACATCAAACAGGTATTCAGCACGCATAGTTCCCTTAGTCACGGGGAAAGGGGGCTACATAAATAAACAAACTAATAGGCAAATAATCAGTAAATTGCTTATAAAAAAACAATATTATCTCTGAATATGTATCGCTGAATATAGAACTAATTGCCGATCACACTTCTGGAGGTAGAAGGTACCATAAAAAAAAATTGTGTTTAAGGAAAAATAATACATTTATCATTTTTTTTAGGGAACATATGGCAATATTTTATAATCTGATAACATAGCGACATCAATCATACATTAATTCAAATAACTTTGTTTTTAAGAAAATCTGAAATGTATTTTGTTACATTTAATGTATCTTTAAAATCAGTTGTCGTCTCAGATGATCGAGCAAACCAACAATGAAAATCTAAAACAACAAAAGAAAGAAGTGCATGCTCCAAAGGATAACACTGATACAAATGTAATATCAATTGGTTAGCTGCAGACAAATGCCCACTTACGACAAGTAAGATAAAAACTACCTATTATTTATAATATAAAAAGACAGGCCCCTTGGACTACTGATTTCCTGGCCCCTCTAACACTGTAAGTCCCAGTAAAGAGTGAGAAGTGGTGTGTGTGTGTGTGTTCAGGATTAGCCTGTTACAGTAAGGGGGGTCTATTACTGTAGGTAGGCCAGCTTACAAGCCACTCCCCAAGGAAGGAGGGTTTTTTTCTGGGAGTAGTTCTGGGTTGCCCTGGAGAGTATGAGGACGCAGCAGAGAGCCTCTCCCAAGAAGGAGTAGGCTGAGGCCTTGCCCCACTAGGGGATAAGGTTAACCAAAAAGGGGTTATTCAAGGCCTCAAGTCTGGGTATAGAATTCATGGACTGTATCCTGTGTATCCTCATGCTGTACCAATAAACCCCACATATACCCAATCTGGTGTACTAATTGAAATGACCACTCAAAGAAGAAGTGCCCCGGAGGTCCATTATGGCTGCACCAGGATCCTCTTGGGCTGGAGTTGCTGCCACTGACCAATGAACATCACTATAGCCTGTCCAAATGTCCTCCCACACCATCGCGGAGATCTCCGGCCTCCTGTTCCACCTCACAGGTATGCACCAGCACCATAATACAACAGTAGCGACACAAACTCAGGATGGGGGAAAGGGTGCTACATATACATGTAACGGGTGTACCCCTGGGGTACGGTATTACTGGTACTGCATCACCTGTTAGGATAACATAAGACCTGAGCCTCCGCCCCTGGGAGCCTGGGGTATACTTACACTTGGTGCAGCGCCTCCACTGATAAGGGCATACTCCCACCTCGTTGGGATCCCTCCTCAGAACCCACATATATATAATACCACACGTGTGTCAGGAATCCGCTGGTTACCTTACCTTGCAGACCGGTGCAGTTCTGGAACAGCTCTCCTGATGTTTGCTGCAGCCTGGATTCACTCACCAAAAGCTATACACACTCCCTCTGGTATCTACTGCAGCTGTGCAGCCTATTATGCAACCTAGACTTGCATTCTTTCATTGGAGCAATACCTTCACACCCCCGCTGGGGATTGGCCTTCCCATAATGCTCCTTGCCGAGCATAGTCCTTACCGGATGTCACCAACTGTTCTGCCACAAGCTCTTGCTTGTTCTCTTGTGCTGAAGCGGAGGTTTCCCTTGCGTCCTTCAGCTTCCTGTTCTCCTGTGCTGAAGCGGAGGTTTCCCTTGCATCCTTCAGCTTCCTGTTCCCCTGTGCTGAAGCAGAGGTTTCGTCCCTGCGTCCTTCAGCCTCCTGGATTCCTGCACTGAAGCGGAGGTTTCACCCCTGCGTCCTTCAGTCTCCTGGATTCCTACACTGAAGCGGAGGTCTCCCTGTGTATCTACAGCTTCCTGGTTCCTGGGGCCTACTCTTTCCCTAATCTAGAGAGGCCGTGTCCTGGTTCCTGCGCTGCTACAGAGGATTCCCTAGCCCGCTCAGGACTCTTGCGCTGTAGCACTGGTTTAACCGTGCAGCTAGGCGGTGTGTAAATCTGGTCTATCTTCCACCTCCTGAGACCAGTACCATGGGCCATGGTCGCCGCACGCGCAGAGACCCCTCCCGCGCTCATAAGCCGAAGCGGGGTTCTCCTGACTCCCTGTTGCCGAACTCCTGCTTGGACAATGTTTATTCTGACGTCTCCTATCCTGACCCTGGCTTGTACAATGACGATGCTGTCTTCTCCAATCCAGATCCTGCTACGTACGACTATGAACTGCGCAATCCGGATCAGCCTGCGAGGTTTAAGGTCGGTGCTTTTACAACCCTACCTCAGCCACGCGGTCCGACCCGAGTTTGTGGCGAGCACAACCGTGACAACGTGATTGGATTCCAGTTTTACTGGCAGGATAATAACAAGAACCATGAGCATATAACTAACATACATGTAACTTCCCTTGATGCACACATCCACATATGTATCTCCTCCTCCACAGTACCTGGGTGCTGGGCACCAATTCCCTGATGTCCTGTATGTCCAAACCCACCCAATGTGTGTTGGAGATAGCGCTATCCCGTGACGTGTTGGTGCACTCTTTATAGATACCTGCCCAGGCTCCCGCCATGGGTGCCGCTATACCAATGGGTGTGGATCCGCCTGCTCCGACGCCATGTCCTCCTACGCGTGGGGTGAATTCCGGCGTGGATAATATCACCGCGGCTCCGCACCGTCTGTACCTTGGCGAGGATCCGTCCGCAGCCGGCAGGCCGCAGTCGCTGCTTGGCGTGGCCTCCGTGAAGATTGTCTATAGGTATATAAGTCTCTGGGAAGATAGTCTTTGTATAAAGAGGGGTCTGAGCCCAGACCCAGGAATCAGGCTGCGCGCCACTACACGTCTCCTTACTTAACCAAATAACTAAAGGGGCAGATCTCCTCAACTTAAGGCCTGTCCCTGAAGCAACCCCAAACTGGGGGCAAGGGAAAGTATTATCTGGGGCCTGTGGGGGTGACTGGCCTAGTGCAAGGGGCTACTGCTCCCCTGCACCCTCACCTACCCAGCTCCCTGCTTCTACTGCCGCTTCCAACCCCGCGAAATGTATCTAATTCCCTGGTGTCCCGAGTTCCTAAAGCCCTATTGGCTCCCTGGCGTCACATGGGTTCCCCTAAGGCTCATGGGACTCGTAGTCCCGTCCAAGAGCCTTCCCTGGTAAGCTAGGGTTCGCGCGCTTGCTGCTCGCGCATGCGCAACTGTCCTGGCCGCCCGAACCTATCCAAGATGGCGGCGCCCTGCACGGGAGCCGCCGAGAGCCATAGCGATGCGCCCGCGGCCCTAACAACCGGCCGCTCGCGTCCCCGGCAACCTCCGCTCTGGTTCCCATCTGCCCCTCACTCCTGCAATCGCCGACGGGTCCGCCATTGGGCTCGGCGGCACCCGCAATCGCCAGCCAGGTGAGGGAGGGGCGATGGGCAGAGGGGGACCTGGCTACATCCATATATCTTAACAGATGAGGGTGCTAACTGTTAACGCAACTAGAATGGATTGACTGCCTGGTGCGGTGAGGCCTCAGAGTGAGTGGTTTTATTGGCTTTGCATCTCATCTCAGGCTATGTTTAAAAGCTGTGTTTAAAGCAGCATGCATTGGCTTAAGGGTTTACCATGTAATGTGGACATGAGACAAAAAGTGTCACTGTGTGCTCATTTGCGTGTCATTTCCCAGAATCCCTTGCTGCAGTGGAGGCTCTGTATGCTAGGTGATAATGGCGAAAAGCAAGGTTGCAGACCTGCCTAAGACATGTGAATGAGCTCACAAGTAATATTTTTATATGCTATACGGGGAGGGTTTTTAGTCCCCTTTTCACCCACCATAACCTAAATTTTATATATATATTGCGTCGGCGGCAGAGACTTGAGCTAACTGGGACAACTTACGCACCAGGGTGTATAAGGTGCGCAGCTCCCCAGTGCTCATCTCAAGGTCGGGTTAGGTGGGTCCATTTATCCTAGCCCACAGATAAGGCACACCACAAGCGGAGCAACTTCCAAGCAGATGAAGCGAGCCGCCTGGGTAGTCACATTCTTCCCCATCCTTTTCCGGTTTACTCAGGATAGGCAGGGTATCCACTCTCCTTGGTACATAGCCACCAAGGAGTCGCCCCAAATCCTATTATGCCTGGAGGGCATGTATATGGGTAACCACTCTCCCTGGCCAAAGCCCCCCAGGGAGTTGCCCCACAGGATAGCGACTATATGTGGGTAACCACGCTCCCTGGCACATAGCCACCAAGGAGTCGCCCCACATAGGAAAAGTCATTTTCTGGGTGACCACCTCCCTAGGGAAGCTTCAGGGAGGGATCCCCTCTCTGCAAGGTCTGCAAGCTTCTGCCAAAGTCTCATACACCGCTGCATGGTCCCTGTCTCTGGAAACCTGTCCCGTTTGTAAAACCTGTCCTGTCCTGGGGATCAGTTCATCTCAGCAGCGCCTCCAACTGTAACCCTTTTATCCTATTCCCCTCTAAGTGAGATGGGGGGGTACTCTCCTTCTCTGGTTACTCAGGTGTAATGGTGCTGCAACCTGCTGGTAACAGGAGGGCTGAGGGCTCCGCAGTGGTGTGGGGAGAGTATGGACAGGGACAGAAGGTGGGACAGGTTACCTTGTTCTGGTCATCTCTGGGTGGTGCAGCGCCTCCAGCCAGTAGGGTTCCTCTGGGGTCTTCAGAGGAGGGACCCCCACTGACACTCTTCACATACCAGAGACAGAGTTCCACACAGCAGTGTCTTTCTGGAGTTTTATTGCAGCATATCAGCACAGCATCACAGCATCACAGTCTGTAATATCATCATTCCTGTCTCTCTAGCTCAGAGCCCTGGCTAGCATCATGTTCTTCTCCCCTCCCCCCCCCTTCCCCTCAACATGGGGGGGGGGAAGGAAAGAGACAGCTTTCTTCTGTGTTGTCTCCTCTGACTGACAGAGGAAAAGCCCCAAAAAATAAGTAACTGCCAGGAGGCCATGATATATATATATATATATATATATATATATATATATATATATATATATATATGCAAATATAGCTATATGCTCATCTGCATGTCTTAGGCAGGTCTGCAACCCCGCCTTTCCCCATTATCACCCAGCATACAGCACTTCCACTGCAGCAAGGGATTCTGGGAAATGACATGCAAATGAGCACACAGTGTCACTTTTTGCCTCAATAACCATTTTTAACATGGTTCCCTATAGGCTTAAGCTTGCTGCATGGTCACAGCTTTGAGCACAGCCAGGGTTAAGGTGCATACCCAGAAAACCACCCACAGACAGCTGTTTCGACCTTGATGGGTCTCATCAGTGTGGGGTTGATTTTACTGGGAATGCAAGAGAGGCTTATGGGATAGGCCAAACCATAATACTGAGTTAAGTTATGGTGAGTAAAAAAAGTGACAAAAACCCTCCACAGGAAAGCAAATATGCAAATATAGCTATATGCTCATCTGCATGTCTTAGGCAGGTCTGCAACCCCGCCTTTCCCCATTATCACCCAGCATACAGCACTTCCACTGCAGCAAGGGATTCTGGGAAATGACATGCAAATGAGCACACAGTGTCACTTTTTGCCTCAATAACCATTTTTAACATGGTTCCCTATAGGCTTAAGCTTGCTGCATGGTCACAGCTTTGAGCACAGCCAGGGTTAAGGTGCATACCCAGAAAACCACCCACAGACAGCTGTTTCGACCTTGATGGGTCTCATCAGTGTGGGGTTGATTTTACTGGGAATGCAAGAGAGGCTTATGGGATAGGCCAAACCATAATACTGAGTTAAGTTATGGTGAGTAAAAAAAGTGACAAAAACCCTCCACAGGAAAGCAAATATGCAAATATAGCTATATGCTCATCTGCATGTCTTAGTATATATATATATATATACACACATACTAGACACACAATGAATACCACTAACAACAGCGTCAAGTATGACAATGTCACAAGCCAGGAAATATCCCAAATAAACGGGACTGGTATTGCTAAGGGGCAGGAATAATATAAAACACAGAAAGACTCAGAAACCCCAGTTAGAAGCACTCAGACATATCTAATAATCAATGCAGTCATATGCAGACAAGTATAATAACCAAAGTACAAATTTATTATGAGTCTACATCAAACACAACATAGAAAACCAAAATTACAAACATGACAACAGACCAGACAACTAAGTCTACTATAGACAATAAGATTATGGACACAAAAATATAGACAGCAGTACAGGGACACAAAAACAGAGATGGCAAACAATGCAGGTAATATCACTTATAATACATGTCACTCTGGGAACTGCCGTTCCCAGGGTAACCATTGATAGGCCAGTCAAAATCAGAAAACTGCAAGAAAACCTGCCCTTTTGATCCCTAAACCAGCAAATTGCTGATAATGAACCCCAGAAAACAGTGAACAGCCCATTTGAAGAAAAAAAATACTCGAACTGCATGTGTACTGCTGCGACACACTTTATTCGAGCAAATACCCAGTATGTACCTGGCAGATACCTGGAATGTGCCGCTCCTCACCTCTGACAAGCCCTGTTGCGTTTGCCTTCCCAGCCATGGTTCATGCCTGGCTGACGGGCGGCTGATCTGTTAAATGATAATGATTAGGATTTAATAGGCTGCAATGCTTCGCGTGTCTACCAGATGGCATAAATTCATGAATTGTAATGCAGTATATATATATATATATATATATATATATATATATACTGTGCAGTATTGCAGCCAGCGGGAATAAAATGCTTCAATCCCTGCCTGGAAAATAACGCAATGCACTCGGGCAGAAAACAGTCACAAACCTCAATACACCCGAGTATACCCGAATTCGTGGGACTAGCCGAGCTCGAATAAAGTGTGTCGCCAGTGTACTAGTCAAAGGCAAGGGGAAAATCCAAATTGCCAAAGTATTAGCTGTAACCCTCCCGCCCCTCACTATGAAAGACCCAACATGAGAGCACAAATGCTTCCCTATACTTAGCTCTGATATGTGATCTGGGACACCAGAGGTTTGTGGGAGGTTCTCTCACTGCTGAATGGAGAAAAGCACAAAAGATATGTCTCCGAAAGTCCCACTGCTTGTCTGGTCCAAATAACAGCTACAGGAAAAGTTGGTCTGCGCTAAACCACAACGCGTTTCGACCCTGTGGTCTTCTTCACCGAGTGGTCAAGTACTCTTTGATAAAGTGCCGACCTCTGCACGAAACGCGTAAGAGTGATTCTTTTTGCTGCTATGTGACAATAAAGTGTTTGTACTTATCAAGGAAGTCCATCAAATTCAATTGCAGATTTATTAAACATTTTGGGTAAAGGTGATAAAAAATGGAGCACTGATCCAGGCAGTAATCATAAGGTGGGCCCAAAAAAGATATTTATTTTAGTCTCGTGGACATACAAAATGTGCACATCCACATGTTTCGCGCTCCAAGTGCACTTTATCAAGGTGTACTGGATACTTTATCAAGGTGGTACTGGAATAAATCGGATTATGAGTGTACCACGTGGTATATCTCACAATCCGATTGGTTCCAGTACCATGTGGGGGATGTCATTTTTTAAAGGATGTGATATTATCCCTTAAAGATGATGACATATCCTTTAAAAAAATGGAACGTCACATTTATTTATTTTATTTATTTATAAAATGTTTTACCAGGTAGTAATACATTGAGTTACCTCTCGTTTTCAAGTATGTACTGGGCAAAGAGGTAAAATGACAAATAATTAATGGTTACAAATACAGTTACATAAGTGAACAGGGTATATAGCATGCACAGTTAGAGATGTAATATATTATAGACGTATGTAGCAGTTACAGCCCAGGTTAAAATGTGAGATAGCTTTGGTTTTGAAAGAACTTAGACTGGTGGAGGCTGTGAGAGTCTCCGGTAGACTGTTCCAGTTTTGGGGTGCGCGGTAAGAAGAGGAGCAGCCGAATACTTTGCTGAACCTTGGGACCATTAACAGTCTTTTGTAGTCAGATCTCAGATGATAAGTGCTGTATGTGGTAGGGGTGAGGAGCTTGTTCAGATAGACGGGTAGCTTGCCCAGAAATATTTGAAGGCAGGACAGTAGAGATGAACTTTGTGCCTAGACTTTGAGCAATATAGATCTTTGAGCATTTCACAGTGATGTGTGTTGTAGTTGCATTGGAGAACAAAACGGCATATTGAATTGTAGAGGGTATCAAGTTTGCAAAGGTGGCTTTGTGGTGCTGAGCTGTATACTATGTCCCCATAGTTGATAATTGGCATTAGGATCTGCTGTGCGATACGCTGACTAGCAGACTTAGGGAGGATTTGTTCCTGTAAAGTACACCTAGTTTGGCATAGGTTTTGGATGTCAGGGTACCAATGTGCATCCAATATTGATAGGAAGCATGGTAAGAGTGCTCAAGTACAAGGCTGGTAATGATAATTAAAGTCCAGAACCATAGGTATAGGTGCATCAATATATGACATGAGTGATGAGTATATCCATAACACAATTATATGATCCCTGAAAACTGGGGGTAAGTGGAATAACCACCCACTCTCAATTTCATTGGGAATGTCCATATACTGTAGCATATAAGTAAGGTACCCTCCATGCTTTGTTCACTACAATATAGGATTATTGCACTACTGGATCCTCTCCTTGCTCCTGTTTGGCTGTGCTCTACCTTTTTGCTTCCCAACCAATGTGCATCCCAAATGTTAAATGGGAGTCAAACCATATGCCCAAGTATATGAAACTAGTAACAGGAGTTAGGGTGGTGTTAGCGTTGGTTCTGATCTGGAGCTCAGTCATTGGAAGCTTTAAAAATGTACTCTTGGTCCCAAATACCATTGTTATAGTCTTATCGGTGTTTTAAAACAGTTTGTTTTGGGTATATCCAATTTTCGAGTCTCAAAAGTCAGATTGAAGTATGTGTTCAAGGTCGGAGAGGTTAGGGCTGTGTGCATATGATTATGTCATCTGCAAACATGTGTATTGAAGCTCCCTTGCAAGCTGTAGGAAGATCATTGATGAACACTGAGAAGAGTAGGTACTCTCAGAATGAGGTTCATGTTTGTGGTTTGGGTTGCGTTTCGCTAATAAGTTAGTAGCACACCCCACAAAATAATCATTGAATGCATTTGCAATGTCAGTGGGATTTGTCAGGGTAATGCCCTCCTTAGTGATATTACTTGGTTGTTGATGGCAAGAAGGCTGGAATATATTGTTGATAACTTTACAGAATTTAGCTGGGTTTGATGTATTCTGGTGAAGATTTTCAGAGTAATACTGTGCTTTTGCATGTCTTTTTTGACTTGTGCACATGTTCCGCAGGCATCTGTAGTGATTAAGATCCTTGGTTGTGCCAGTTACTTTGTAGCTTTTCCACCACGCATACCTGAAATGGTAGAGTGCTATAAGGTCAATTGTAACCCATGGAAAGTGGGCACCCCGTACCCTTATTCGGAGTAGTGGAGCATAGGTATCACAGAGTTTTAAGAACTCGGATTGGAAATAGTCGAGCGCAGGATCAGGGTCGGGAAATAAGTCAATTCTGTAACACGGGCAGTTGGTAAGGCCTGCCAGAAACTGTTGTGGGTTAAAGTTTCTAAATGTTCGAGTGAGGAGAACTTTAGGGCTTGATTGGGGTGGTTTAATTTTCCTTACACAGTTGCATGGTCACTAAAAATGTCAGGAAGGATGCCAAAGGATTGGATCCTGCTGGGATTTGAGGTGAGAATCCTGTCTAACAAGGAATAGTTGTGAGATTTCAGGTTTGTCCATGTGGGTTTGGAAATAAGTTGCATTAAGTTAAGTGACTTGAGTTGTGCATGGATCTTGTGTTTTTTAGGGTCAAGCCAATTATAGCTGAAATCCCCAAGAACTAGCAGCTCACTCTTCTCATTCAGAGACGAAATTGAGCCAAAAAACTGAGTGATATCAGCCAAGGACTGTAGAGGGGCTTTAGGGGGGCAGTAGATGCCAGCAACCAAGATAGGCTTAGAAAAGGGGAGGCAGATTTTGTCAACTAGGATTTCAAAAGAGGGTGGGCATGGAGGGCAATTTAACAAAATTGCAAGGTGTCTGCAATATAAGATAACTCCTTCCTCCTCTCTTTGACCTATCTTTCCTTTTAATGGAGTATCCCTGAATGGCGATATTTACATTGAGGGTTTTAGGGGTTAGCCATGTTTCTGTGAGAACAATAGCTTTGGGTTTATGCATAAGGCACCATGCCCTTAGTTCATCCTATTATAGCAGCAGCCTCCAGATATTTATATGGGCGACAACTAGGCCTTTTTGGAATTTGAAGGGGGTATTCTCAGGGGTATGGGACAGAGTTGAAAAGGGAGGGCCTAGGTTAAGTTCAATATCACCTGCTAAAGAGAGTAACAGTATCAAGAGAAAATTTAGCAGTTGTTTGCCAGTTGTAAATTTGTGATGTTTGCCATTGTGAGCGGTGGTTGGTGTGCTGGTTTTCAGAGTCCTCCACCAACATTCAGTAGATAGTGCAAGGCTTTTGAGTAATTGTATTGTATGTCTTTATTTATATAGCGCCATTAATGTACATAGCGCTTCACAGCAGTAATACACGTGGTAATCAAATAAATAACAAATAATATAAATAACAGATCATGGGAATAAGTGCTTTAGACATTAAGGAAGAGGAGTCCCTGCCCCGAGGAGCTTACAGTCTAATCTACAGTAATCCAGGTTGTATGGTGATGTTGGGTGTGGACTTGTCCAGGATCCAGAGGAAACGTATGTATGAGGATTACCCCAAGAATTAAGAATAAAGGAATATAGTGTAGTATTGTTATGTAGCTTTCAAGAGGAGAGAGTATACAATTCCAATAATATACAGAAAGCCTATTTGAAAGCACGAGAGCAACCGAGAGGGGAACTTATTCATTCAAACCCATCTAGTTTTTCTCATAGAAATGACTCTACTAAAAGATCTAACCAAATTGATTCTGATTTATACAAAGAACCACCTTTCTTTATCACTCAATATAGTAAACAGGCTACCATCATAAGATCTATTCTCCAGAAACACTGGAACATCTTAAACACAGATCCTTTATTGAGAGAAATTGTATCTTCAGACCCTAAATTTGTTTTTAAAAAAGCCAATACATTAGGTAACATTGTTTCACCTAGTCTTTTCAAAAGTCAGCAAGATTCATTACATGCCAAAGGTTTCTTTCCCGGGGTACTTGAGTGTTTTCCATGTGGGAGATGTAAAGTTTGTAAACATGTTCAAAAGCCAAAAACTTTTTCTTCTAATAAAGACAACTCCAGGCCCTACCGTATTTTGTCTTTTGTCACCTGCAGAACTGACCATGTGATATACATGGTCACCTGCGATTGTGACAAGAGATACATAGGACTAACAAGTAGACAATTTAAAATTAGAATGCTGGAGAACACGAGGAACATCTCCAACATGGATATCACACATCCGGTCTCCTATCATTTTAAGCAGTGCCAGAGGGGCAATTTAACTAATTTCAGATGTATGATTATTGAATATGTTAAACCACACATTCGGGGAGGCGATAGAGTTAAAACTCTTTATCAACGCGAGGCCTTCTGGATTTTTGCTTTAGATTCATTCATTCCAAACGGTCTAAATAATGAATGGTAGAAAGCTCCTCCAACAGGAGGCTAGAACGGAGCACAGCCGTGAAACAGGCAAGGGTAACGGTGGTGGTGACTAAAAAACTTTATTAGACAAAAGTGTACAGCTGATGGATCCTCTGACACGTTTCAGCCCTCAGGCCTTTGTCAAAGAGTGATCCATCAGTCAAGGGAGGAATATAAAGCAAAGGGGGAGTGGGGGGGAAGGGAAGCAAAGGGGGGGTGGGGAGGGGGGGAAGGGAAGCAAAGGGGGGAAGGGAAGCAAAGGGGGGGGAAGGGAAGCAAAGGGGGGTGGGGAGGGGGGGGAAGGGAAGCAAACGTAGGGTGGGGAGGGGGATAAGGGAAGCAAAGGGGGGGGGAAGGGAAGCAAAGGGGGGAGGGGGCGGGGGGAAGAGAAACAGAGTGGAATGTGGAAAATAGAATTAGTCATGAAGGAAGTGTTGTAACTCCCACTCCAAATTTAAACCGTTTGGCTGAAGAGTATTAAGAGAGAAAATCCATTGCATTTCCATTTTGTTTAGACGATTCAGTCTGTCGCTACCTCTGATATAAGGAGGAATATGTACAATACCAAAGAATCTAAAATTCTTTAACCCACCAAAAGAGCATAAAGTAAAATGTTTCGACACTGGATGTAAAAGATCTTGTTTGTTGATCAATCTAATCTGTTCAGAAATCCTCACATGTAAAGGTCGGATAGTCCTGCCTACATATTTGGCATTACATCCACAGAGGATAACATACACAACATAACTAGTATGACAATTAATAAAGGTTGTAATTCTATATCTATTGTCAGGAAATATAGTGTGTATTCTTTTGGTGGGTAATGCATATTGGCAGTATTTACAGAAGCCACATTTATAAAACCCTTTGGGTATGTTTCTAACACTTCTTTGTGATTCTGACTGAAAAAGGCTTTTGGAGAGAGATGTAGCCAAAGGATTGAGACACGGCAGCACATACTACAGAACCGTGAGTCATACCGAATGCAACACGATTGGTGCTCAGAGCTGAGCCAGTTGCTGAGAGAGACCACATATATGAGCTTATGATACTTTGCCGTGAGTTACCTCATGAAATTGATTATTTGTGTGCATCAACCACTACGTTGTTTCAGACGCACCTGGTGGGTTAACTCTGTTTACCCGATTATACTAAATAATGAATGGGATCTAAAGTACTTTCTGTGAATTTTATTCTAAATGTATGCTATATGTTCTTTCCAGGCAATATATTTGAGAAAGATATGGGTTTGTAGCTACTCTCGCAATTAAGGGTTAATATGAGTGCTTTCAATATAGTCTATAGACATCACTCATTATTTAGAGATGTTTATATGGCTGTTTTAGAGTGAATATACATCTATTTCTGATGTTACACATAAGGGCCAGATTGGGCTCTATATCCACATTACATTACTCTTTGGATAAGACACTGTATTGGTCTTAATATAATTCAATGGTTATAACCTGTATGATCTATATTGATTGATTATATCAATCATTGGGGGTTATGCACTAAGCTCCGTGCTTTTTGTGTCCGGCTGGGGGAAAAAAGCACGCCCGATAAAAAGTGAAGCCAGAGACGCGATTCACTAAGACCCTGAGCCCATTTTCTATCGTACGTGCTCAAAACAGCCACATCGTACGTGTTGGTTTTTTCCCCCTGCTAGCGTTCTTAAACTTTACGTACGCTAGCTGATAGAAAAAAAAGCCGCATGTAACATTTGCATGGAGATTTGGCATCTCCATGCAAGGCTGTTACAGGTGATCGTACAAAAAATAAAATCATTTTAATAATAGTGTACATGAGCAGGGGGTCTCCGGAGCTTAACCGCATTGGTTTCAGGTCCGGGTACCCCCTATTTCAGGAGATACGGGACATTTACATTCTGCAGGGGATACCGGCACCTGTATCTCCTGAAGTAGGGGGTCCCTGGACCTGAAACCAATGCGGTTCAGCTCCGGAGACCCCCTACACATATACACTACTGTCAAAACACACATATCAATAAACAATAATTCCTTACCTTAGCGGATAGCTGCTAAGGTAATGAAGCTGCATTAATGTACATTTTAATAATAGTGTGCGGGAGCAGGCGGTCCCCTGAGCTGAACCGCATTGATTTCTGCCTCAGAGACCCCTGCTTCCTGAGTTACAAGCCCTGGGATAGGGCATCGGAGGCCAATGTCGCCGCCATCTTTATAGCATCCAAGACACGACGTGGGCTCTATAAAGATGGCAGCGACAATGGCACCGATGTCCCAAACCGGGGCCTGTAACTCGGGAAGCAGGGGGTCCATGAGGCAGAAATCAATGCGGTTCAGCTCAGGGGACCCTCTGCTCCTGCACACTATTACTAAAAATACATTAAAGCAGCTTCATTACCTTAGCGGCTATCCGCTAAGGCAATGAAGGGGTTAAGGCACACTAGCATGTTTATTGGGGACAATTGCCCCCAATAAACATAGCATGTTTTTGTTAACCCTTAAACATTTATTTGTATATTGGTTAATCGTGTGTGTGTGTGTGTGTGTGTGTGTGTGTGTGTGTGTGTGTGTGTGTGTGTGTGTGTGTGTGTGTGTGTGTGTGTGTGTGTGTGTGTGTGTGTGTGTGTGTGTGTGTGTGTGTGTGTGTGTGTGTGTGTGTGTGTGTGTGTGTGTGTGTGTGTATACATGTGTGTATATATATATATATATGTGTGTATATATCTATATAGATATATAAATATACACACACACATATATATATACACACATATATATATATATATACACATATATATATATATATATATTGTGAGGATTCAGGGATCGCGGCGTCCGCGCCCTGGTTCCTCTTCACCTGTGGTTACCCCCGCTGCCGTGGCGCGCACCCTCGCTGGCGTCACTCACCTCCGGCGGCTCTGGGGGTTCCCCGCCGTTCTCTGCGTCCTCTGGTTCCTGCGGGGTCTGCATGCTCTCATGCGGCCGCCATGTTTCCCGGCCGCGCGCCTGAACAGCGCGCGCCGGGTGAAGATAATTTATTCACTGCTCTTGCAGTGAAAACCCGCCCCCAGCACACTAATAGGACCTCCTGCCAAAACAAGAGTCCTCACCTGCCTGCCAATCAAGGGGACCTATCCAGGATGGCTCCACGCATTCCTCCAGGCCTGCCTCTGCCTCTGATTGGTCAGCCACACTTTATAGTGCCTGTCCTTCCTCTCACTCATTGCTCGACATAGTTTTCCACTTGGATATTACTCTGGCATTCTCTCTCTCATTCTCTCAGGTACGACTTGGCTTGGCGGATGTCTTTCTCTGGCTCTCGACTCCTGCTTGGACAACGACCTTCCGGAATTCTCCTATCCCTGACCTTGGCTAAAATGGCAACGACAATGGCACTTCTACACCGGTACCGGCAAGTATTGCTAGCTAAACGTCACCTGGCCTGGCAACGCCTAATCAGCACACTCCGGACACGCTCCTTTTGCTGCGGGTGCGTGCCCATATACGTTCCTCACCTCAGTAGAAGGGACGGGTCTGGTCTGCGGGCAGTACCGGCGTAACATTATGTCGAGCCCACAAGACGCAGACCAGACTGATGTGGACTCTATGATGACGGCCATGTATCAACAAATACAGGCCTTAACGGATCAAGTGGCTCTCCTCTCCCAACAGGTACAGGACGTTTCTCTACAGGCACCACCTACGGCTGCACCGCCGGCGTAGTCTGATTCAACATCCACTTTATCCTCAGCTCCGAAGATTCCGGCTCCGAGGCCCTACGCAGGAGATCCCCACGCTTGTCGTGGCTTTCTCAACCAGTGTGAGATCCAATTCGAGATGGCTCCGCAGCTGTATGCTTACACAGGGACGTCGACCTGTGGCCCAATACGCCTTGGAATTCAGAACCATAGCAGCTGAGACTCGTTGGGATCAGGAGGCCTTAGTCTCCGTCTTCTGGAAAGGCCTATTGGACTCCCTGAAGGATGAACTTGCTTCTCAACCCAGGCCAGGACTGCTGGAGGACTCATCACCCTGGCCCAGCGTCTTCAGGTACGCCGCGCTCAGCGTCAGCAACCCCGGTCTACGCCTTTCCGTGCTCCCTTCTCCAGGTTCTCTTCTACCCCGAGACCCGTATTCTCCCCACTGCCTGCGCTGGAGGCCCCAGAGCCAATGCAACTCGGAGTCCAGCAAACTCGGGCACCGTTACGACAACTTCGCTCTACCGGAGAGTCATGCCTTGGTCGGGATTGATAATCGGCCTCTCACTCCGGCTTATATCTCCTTGGAGACCGGACCTATCACCCTTTCTACTCATTCCCACAAAGAGACTCTGGGCTTTGACGTGATTCATGCCCCGGGAACACCGATCACGCTCGGCTTGCCCTGGTTACAGAAGCACAATCCGCTCATCGATTGGGTATCCCCTAATCCTATTGACTGGAGGTCAAGGTCAGAGGAATCTTCCTTGCCTACCAAGCGACCATCCTTTCTATTAGCTAACACATCCAGTTCTCTGAGGGAGTTACCTTCTCCGTACGCAGAATTTTTGGACGTTTTTAGCAAGAGACAGTCTGAGCTCCTACCCCCTCATTGTTCCTATGATTGTCCGATTGACCTGGTACCTGGATATACCTTGCCAAAGGCCAAATCTTACCCTCTCTCGTTGCCCGAGACAGAAGCCATGGACGAATATATTCGTGAGAATCTTAATCGGGGCTTTATACGTCATTCCAACTCCCCTGCGGGGGCCGGATTCTTCTTTGTCAAGAAGAAGGATGGTACTCTCAGACCATGTATTGATTACCGGGGTTTGAACCATATTACGGTGAAGAATCATTATCCACTCCCACTCATCTCCGAACTCTTTGATAGACTTCAGGGGGCCAACCTTTTTACTAAACTCGACCTTCGTGGGGCATACAACCTTATCCGCATCCGTGAGGGCGATGAATGGAAGACTGCCTTCAACACCCGTAGCGGACACTACGAATACCTAGTGATGCCCTTCGGTTTGTTGTGCAATGCACCAGCAGTTTTTCAGGACTTCATCAATGACATTTTTCGGGACGTTCTCAATCGCTTTGTCATTGTCTACTTGGATGACATCCTTATTTTTTCTCAAAACTTACAGGACCATATCATCCACATGAAGTTTGTGCTTTCACGCCACCGAGAGAACCGGTTGTTTGCTAAAATGGAGGAATGCATTTTTCACCAGCCTACCACTTCCTTTCTCGGATACATCATCTCCAACAGAGGCTTGGCCATGGACCCAGAGAAACTGAAAGCCGTCGTGGATTGGCCGCAACCCAATTCCCTCAAATCTATTCAACGATTTTTAGGTTTATCCAACTATTACCGGAAGTTTATCCGTAACTTTTCTACCATTGTCGCTCCTATCACGGCACTGACCTAAAAAGGTGCAGATCCTTCATCTTGGTCTCCAGAGGCAGTCACGGCATTCGAAACGCTGAAACAAGCTTTTGTCTCTGCTCCCATCCTTCGACACCCGAACACTAATTTCCCATTCACCCTAGAGGTTGACGCTTCGGACTGTGGGGCTGGTGTGGTTCTGTCTCAGAAATTTTCTTCCCAGGATAAACTTCATCCTTGCGGGTTTTTCTCCAAAAAGTTTTCTTCTGCAGAAAGAAATTATGACGTGGGCAATAGGGAACTTTTGGCCGTCAAGTTGGCCCTTCAAGAATGGAGGTATCTTCTGTAGGGGTCTAAAGAGCCATTCACTATTCTCACGGACCATAAAAAGTTATTGTATATTGAGAATGCCTGTCGTTTAGGTCCTCGCCAAGCCTGCTGGTCGTTTTTTTTCTCCAGATTTGATTTTGTTCTCTCATATATTCCCGGCAGTAAGAACGTCAAGGCGGATGCCCTCTCCAGGCAATACTCTTCTGAAGAGAGATCGGAAAAGACAACCGAGTCCATCCTCCCTAAACAAAGAATCTTAGCAGCTTTAGCGTTCAAGAATCTTGAGAAGATCATCAAGTCACAAGAGAATCTTCCGACCGGTCTTGAGGTTCCAAAAGACTCATTGTATGTAGAACCCAAATTCGTTCCTGAAATACTGGACTGGGGACATGCCGTCCGTTCGGCAGGGCATCCAGGATTCAAGAAGACGTTGGATCTCATCCGTCGCACTTTCTGGTGGCCTAATATGGTTAAAACCATTCTTGAATTTACACGGTCCTGTCCGGTATGTGCGCGTAACGAGATTCCTCGTCAGAAACCTCAGGGTCTTGTCTTACCCTTACCTATTCCGGAGCGTCCCTGGTCCCACATATCGATGGATTTTATTGTGGAGTTGCCTAGGTCGAATGGCATGAACACCATTCTTGTGGTAGTGGACCGGTTTTCCAAGATGGCACATTTTATCCCTCTCAAAGGTTTACCCTTCTCACCCGCCCTAGCTGATATTTTCTCCAAAGAAATTTTCCGTATCCATGGGATTCCCACATCCATCGTGTCTGATCGAGGCTCCCAGTTCGTCTCCAAATTCTGGAGGAATTTCACCAAGAGACTGGGTATCTCATCTTCCTTTTCTTCTGGATATCACCCTCAATCCAACGGACAGACCGAAAGGGTTAATCAATCCCTCGAGAAATACTTAAGGTGCTTCGTCTCTAATTCTCAGGATGACTGGGCAGAATTACTTACCTGGGCTGAGTACGCCTTTAATTCTTCCAGGAATGAGTCTACCCATGAGACCCCCTTCTTTATCAACTACGGATTCCATCCGGGCGCCTACCTATTTCTAAAGACTCCTCTGGAGTACCAGCCGTGGACGAGCATATTGCTCTCCTACAAGACTCTTGGTCCAGAATCCAATATGCATTACAAAAAGCATCCTTGACATCTAATACCCAGGCTGATTGTCACCGTCGTCCGGCACCCAACTACAAACCCGGGGACAAGGTTTGACTATCATCCAAGAATATCCATCTCAAAATTCCTTCCCTCAAATTGGCTCCTAGGTTTCTGGGTCCCTTTTCCATCTTGGAGCAGGTAAATCCGGTTTCCTTCCGACTCCAACTTCCTCAAAGCATGAGAATTTTGAATGTCTTTCACACCTCGCTTCTCAAGCCATTCATCTCCAGTAGCCTCTTTCCGGACCACACTTCTAAACCAGATCCTGTGATGGTACAGGGTAACGAAGAGTACGAGATACAGGCTTTACTGGATTCCCGTCTTTCGAGAGGTAAAGTCCACTTCTTGGTCCACTGGAGAGGTTTTGGACCCGAAGAGAGGTCATGGGTACCCCTGAAAGATATTCATGCTCCAGGACTCCTCAAACGCTTCCAAAAGAAGTTTCCATCAAAACCATGGAAGGATCGTCCTGAGGCCGATCCTGAAGGGGGGGTACTGTGAGGATTCAGGGATCGTGGCGTCCGCGCCCTGGTTCCTTTTCACCTGCGGTTACCCCCGCTGCCGTGGCGCGCGCCCCTCGCTGGCATCACTCACCTCCGGCGGCTCTGGGGGTTCCCCGCCGTTCTCTGCGTCCTCCGGTTCCTTCGGGGTCTGCATGCTCTCACGCGGCCGCCATGTTTCCCGGCCACGCGCCTGAACAGCGCGCGCCGGGTGAAGATAATTTATTCACTGCTCTTTATAGTGCCTGTCCTTCCTCTCACTCATTGCTCGACATAGTTTTCCACTTGGAGACTACTCTGGCATTCTCTCTCTCATTCTCTCAGGTACGACTTGGCTTGGCGGACATCTTTCTCTGGCTCTCGACCCCTGCTTGGACAACGACCTTCCGGAATTCTCCTATCCCTGACCTTGGCTAAAACGGCAACGACGACGGCACTTCTACACCGGTACCAGCAAGTATTGCTAGCTAAACGTCACCTGGCCTGGCAACGCCTAATTACAACACTCCGGACACGCTCCTTTTGCTGCGGGTGCGTGCCCATATACGTTCCTCACCTCAGTAGAAGGGTCTGGTCTGCGGGCAGTACCGGCGTAACATATATATACACATATATATATATATATATATATATATATATATATATATATATATATATATATATATATATGTGCATGATGAAGCCACTGTACAAATGAATGGGTGAAAGGTGGATATCGGGCCAGGGTGGCTTAACCCCTTAATTACCTTTGCGGTTAGTAACCGAAAGGTGATTAAGAAGTTAATTGATAGCAGAATGTATTTGCAATGTATTGGATATGTATTTTGTTGGCAACAAGGACAATTTGGTGGCGAAGGGGCTTCATATTGATGAGGATAGTAGAACTTTATTTATTTTAATATGCTACTTAATGTGTTTAATAATGGGCAAATAATCTATTATCCCTATCTGGATAATAGTTATTTTGCACATTATTGTACTGTATGTGTTGGGGGGGGGGGGGGGAATTGATGTATTTAATGTATAGGTCAGATTTATTTTTTTTACATACAGGGTTGGTTCCTTTGGTCTGCGGGGGACCTCTAGAGACCACCTGAGGTCTCCTCGGGCTTTCCACGGGTACCTGGCTGGAGGTGTCCACGGGGGATACCTACGGGGTAGAACCAGTGGCCCCACGTCTGTTGGAGGCACCGCGGACCCGTAGGGACCACCCGTGGGCCCCCCAGACCCCCGTGGGAAACACAAGGCCCCTCAGACACCTGTGGGTCTGACCCGGGGCCCCCAGACACCCGCAGACCTACCCATGGAGACCCCATTGTGGCCCACGGTGTCCCGCGGAGACCACCTGATGGACCAAGGCGCCTGGCGGGGACCACCCCTGTTGCTGGGCCACTGTGAGGTCTACGGACACCCGTCAGGCTTGCTTTTTTATAGTGGATTATTTTTGGTATTTATATTTTGTCAGATGGCAACTTTTTTGGAGAATGGTTTTGTTTAACGATTAAAATAGTTAATTGTGTAATTGATTTGGTTGGTATTTTAATTGTTTGGGGATTTGATTAATTAATAGTAATTTATTTCTGTTGACGCTTTGTTTAAATAGTATACTTGTTTGGATGTCATTGTACTGTATTTAGTTTGGAATATTTTATTGTTAACATTGAATGCCAGAGTGTACATGGTGAACAGATTTTATTCATCATATATACAATGTAAATTCAATGTTTTGATTGGCATTTGATGATATTGATTGGAGGATGAGAATTATTGTAATAGGAAATAGGATTTTGTTTTACTGTGGCTATATAACATTGTACTTTTCATATGCAAGGTGATGTTTTGATTAGGAGAAGTTGTATTTTTATTGGTGCATGTTTTTGTTAACCCTTAAACATTTCTTTGTATATTTGTTAATCATGTGTATATATGTGTGTGTATATATATATATATATATATATATATATATATATATATATATATAACAAAACAAAACAGAAATAATAAAGGAGCGCCTAATGCAACAACCTGCCTAACTGTGAATAAGTAGCCAACTGCGTTGATACAACCTATGGGGTGGCTAAAGTGAAATAATATAATTAAAAAACCCTATGTGATTCTAAGATAAAATGTGTAATAACTTTAATACAAAGTGTACATAACAAAATTGTTAAAAAATGCTTCTGGAAAAAAAAAAAATTTTTATGTTGTAATACAAAAAATATATAGAATAAAATAAAAAATATAAAAAATATGAAAAAATGAAAATAAAAACTTTTTTCCAAAAAACTTTTAAAAAACCTTAAAAGTCACAGAGTCCTGTTCCAAGTGAATGCATCCAGGTATAGGCAGCCCGTTTATAAGGGATCACAACTCCCTAGGAATACCTATGAAAGAAAAAAGAAAAGAAAACAGGCGCACACCTAGTGCATTAAAGTTTAACAATAATTTTATGGAACATTTAAAACCAGACAAATGCCCACTCACAAGTAAAGCGTTATTTGAAAGCAGTTATGAGATTGGCCCTCATAAGCCAGTGGTGCCGTTCGAGCCTGTAATGGTGTCCTCTCGTGCGCGGTCTCCTTCTACCGGAAGTGACGCTCACCCGGTCTGGTGTCCCGCACAAAACGGAAGTGTTTGTGATGTATTGATAAAGTGAAATGGAAAAATTGTAATGATAAAATATATTAATATAAAGAATAGATATTAAAGTGATTGGATAATGTGTATGTGTAGGTGATTATCCAAATATTTTAATAATGAAATATAAATGTGAAGTTAATGATATGAATGAATGTATAACCTCTATTGGTAATGACGTGTAAAATGTATAAAAATGTAAACATATATGTTGAGACCTGTTCTGGACTCAAACAGACACATCCGCAGTACAATGCATTATTGGGAATATATATAGCCATAATGGAATGCAATGCAATAAATGCCTCAAAAAATTCCTCAAAAAATTCTGTGAAGGATGAATATTTTAGAGAGTTGACATGTCACCATAGTTCAGAGGGAGTGCCGAAGTCTGAACTCCCTCTGAACTATGCAGAAGTCATCATCGATGACGAAACGCGTAGGGCGTGGCTAGAGCAGAGCAGACATTTGTCCCACTGAGAGCAGACTGAGAGGAACGCAGCTTGTGGGAGGCTCAGCAAAGCAGATCAGTGGACACATCGTTTGGCTTGATTGGTGGTGCAGCAGCTAGAGGCAGTCAGGAGAGGCCTCGGTTTCCTGGAGGGACTTCCGTTTTGTGCGGGACACCAGACCGGGTGAGCGTCACTTCCGGTAGAAGGAGACCGCGCACGAGAGGACACCATTACAGGCTCGAACGGCACCACTGGCTTATGAGGGCCAATCTCATAACTGCTTTCAAATAACGCTTTACTTGTGAGTGGGCATTTGTCTGGTTTTAAATGTTCCATAAAATTATTGTTAAACTTTAATGCACTAGGTGTGCGCCTGTTTTCTTTTCTTTTTTCTTTCATATATATATATATATATATATATATATATATATATATATATACAGTGTTTAACAAACCAATACATCTGCACGCCCCGGGCGAATGCATTTAACACCGTGGTGAGCTCCTATTGGCCCAAGCAGCACACGTGTTTTTTTTTTACATTTTTCCCTGCTCGCGCTGCTGTTTAATTTCCCCCGCTCGCGCTGGAGAAAAAAAAAAAAGCTGCAGGCGGGTTCATGTTGCTGCCTGAGCAGTGCCTCCTCCCCGCCTCTCTGAGCACGTTCTCCTCCCCGTAGCAGCCAGAGAGTGCCTCCGCAGGCCCCCGCATATCCCCAATGGCCCCCGCATACCTCCCAATGCCCCCCGCTTACCCCCAATAGCCCCTGCAGGCCCCCACATACCCCCATTGGTCGCCGCATACCCCCAATTGCCGCCGCAGGCCCCCACATACCCCCATTGGCCACCGTATGCCCCCCTAGGCCCACTTAAACCTCCGATATCTACCGCAAGCCGCCACAAACACCCGCAGGCCCCCTCAAACCTCCGATGTCTACCACAAGCTCCTGATGTTGCCCGCAGCCCCCAATTACTCCAACATACATCCAATGGTGAGCGGGACTCCCAGCGCCGTTTCTGACTGTGTGTGTGTGTCTGTCAGAGTGTGTGTGTGTGTGTGTGTGTGTGTGTGTGTGTGTGTGTGTGTGTGTGTGTGTGTGTGTGTGTGTGTGTGTGTGTGTGTGTGTGTGTGTGTGTGTGTGTGTGTGTGTGTGTGTGTGTGTGTGTGTGTGAGAGAGTGTGTGTCTGTCAGAGTGTGTGTGTCTGTCAGAGTGTGTGTGTCTGTCAGAGTGCGTGTGTGTGTGCGTGTGCCTGTGCGTGTGCGTGTGTGTGTGTCTGTCAGAGTGTGTTTTTTGTGTGTCTGTCAGAGTGTGTGCATGTGTCTGTCAGAATGTGTGTGTGTGTGTGTGTGTGTGTGTGTGTGTGTGTGTGTGTGTGTGTGTGTGTGTGTGTGTGTGTGTGTGTGTGTGTGTGTGTGTGTGTGTGTGTGTGTGTGTGTGTGTGTGTGTATGTCAGAATGTGTGTTTGTGTGTATGTCAGAATGTGTGTTTGTGTGTATGTCAGAATGTGTGTGTGTGTGTATGTGTCTGTCAGAGTGTGTGTGTGTGTGTGTGTGTGTGTGTGTGTGTGTGTGTGTGTGTGTGTGTGTGTGTGTGTGTGTGTGTGTGTGTGTGTGTGTGTGTGTGTGTGTGTGTGTGTGTGTGTGTGTCAGAGTGTGTGTGTGTGTGTGTGTGTCTGTCTGTCTGTCAGAGTGGGTGTGTGTGTCTGTCTGTCAGAGAGTGTGTGTGTGTCTGTCAGAGTGTGTGTGTGTGTGTGTGTGTGTGTGTGTGTGTGTGTGTGTGTGTGTGTGTGTGTGTGTGTGTGTGTGTGTGTGTGTGTGTGTGTGTGTGTGTGTGTGTGTGTGTGTGTGTGTGTGTGTGTGTGTGTGTGTAGGATGACTGACTTGGTCTCTCTCTCTCTCACCCTCTCTGTGTGTGTGTCTCTCTCGCTGTGTGTGTGTGTGTGTAGGATGACTGACTTGGTCTCTCTCTCTCTCACCCTCTCTGTGTGTGTGTCTCTCTCGCTGTGTGTGTGTGTGTGTCGCCCTCTCTTTGTGTGTGTGACGCTCTCTCTGTGTGTGTCGCTCTCTCTCTCTCTCTCTCTGTGTCGCTCTCTCTCTGTGTGTATCGCTCTCTCTCTGTGTGTCGCTTTCTCTCTCTCTGTGTGTCGCTCTCTCTCTCTCTCTCTCTCTCTGTGTGTGTGTCACTCTCTCTGTCGCTCTCTCTCTCTCTGTGTCGCTCTCTCTCTCTCTGTGTGTCACTCTCTCTCTCTCACTCACTCTCTGTCTCTCTCTCACACTGTCTCACACTCTGGACCTGGATATCTTAATTACCCTATATATCTTAACTGCCCTATACCTACACTGAAATAACCTATACTGCTTACTTCCAGATCTGACTCATGCTTCACACAGAAGACATCGGAATCCCCCCTAACCCAAAAGACAGGTAAGAAACACCTCACCACCAACATACAGTATAACATTGCGGGAATGAGGTACCTGGACTGCGGATCAGGTAAGATCATACATACACACACACATACACACACACACACACACGTAACAAGGACTAATTGTAATATAATGTAATACAATAAATAAACTTATGTCAAAAACGAATGTTGTTCTTACTAGGAATGTATTCAATTTAGTTTATTTGATTTTTTTAAAGCGAGGTGGGGTTGGGGGCGGGACTAGGGCAGGGTTGGGGGCAGGACTAGGGCGGGGTTGGGGGCGGGACTAAGTCGCGAGTAGATTTTTTTGTTTGGCGAGTAGATTTTTCGGTGATTTGTCGACCACTGTATATATAAGAGAGAACTAATAATACTTATATTGTTCCATGATTTATTGTTTTTTATTTTTATTTCTTGCCTTACAAGATATAATGAAACATTGTCATAATATGTAATCAATGATTTTTTTCTAACCAAGATGCCATTACAGTGTTGTATTTGTATCCATGAGTTTATGTTTAATGATAATTGGGGATTGACAGAACCTGCCCCAGCTCCCAAATTACTATGTTTTTTGTTATCTTGATTACCTTAAGGTGTTACACACCAATTAGATTTTGGGCAGGGAGGTTAATATAGTACTCTCCCCCCTGTCCCTACACTATACTCCTTGAGAAAGAACACAAGCTGTTCGAAACGCGTGGGAGGAGGTTTTTCTTGTTCTGTCTATTAATCGTATCTGTTTTTATGTAGTCTAATAAAAGTTTTTTTACTTTTAACCTACTGGTGAGTACTGTACACTTAAGGTGTGGCTGCCTTTTTTGATCCTTCACATTCTTGCTATTACTTCCGGATCTGAGAGACGCCATGGAGGGAGGGTGCACCACACAGGTGCACCTACAGCCAGGAGGACACAAAGGGATCAGTGGCTGATCGTGAGTATGTTTGGTGCTCCACACTGTTATTGCTGGGGTTTTTTAGTGCCGTTCCTAAAGGCTATCTACCCCCGCTACCCCGACGCTTACCTCCACTAGCAGGCTGACTTTAACTCCACATGCTCCGCATTACTACCTCATTCCTACTGTGTCACAATTTAGCAGGTTCCTAGAGCTAAGTAGACTCTCTCTACACATAGCTTTCAAGAGGGTAGGGGTCTTTGCTCTTTCAAAGTGCCTACTTACAGTGTTCATATAATATACGGGCAGATAGAATAATATCCAGGTAACTAAATCAGGATCTCTTGTTTGCAGATAAATCTCATAAGGAAAGGAAAAGAAGAAACCGATTGTGCAGACCAATCTGAAACTTTATCTCACATAAAATAAGCAACAAATATGTACTCACACACCTTAACCCTGAGGAAGGGTCCTTTTGTATGTTCGAAACGTTGGTGATATGTGTAATTTTTTCTACAATATATGTTTATTTTTCACAAACCTGAGTGCTGTCTGCTGATTCCAGAGCGAACGGTATCGTATGTTTATCTACTTATTATGGGACATGCACTTACCTAAATGAGCTATATTGGTGTGCCAGCTGTTCATATATATATATATATATATATATATATATATATATATATATATATATATATATAAATATATATACTTAGTTAAGTTATGGTGGGTAAAAAAGTGACAAAACCCCTCCACAGCAAAGCATATAGGGGAACCATGTTGAAAGGTTTTGAAGCAAAAGTTGGCACTGTGTGCTCATTTGCATGTCATTTCCCAGAATCCCTTGCTGCAGTGGAAGTGCTGTGTGCTGGGTGATAATGGTGAAAGGCGGGGTTGCAGACCTGTCTAAGACATGCAAATGAGCATACAGTAATATTTCCATTTTTATATATATATATATATATATATAATTTTTTTCCATTTTATGTCACTATATGTGTGATTATTGATTGTCACATTGATTGGTTTCACTTACTAAATTCAAGTGGGTTTAAGCGCAGAACAAATCACTGTGGTGTCTACGATGTTGGGTGGGGGAGTTTGTAATGGATAGAGAGAGTAACATTTCTATGAGGCCACAAGAAAGAACAAAATTAAGGTACATACCAGGTTCGTTATTACAGAGGTAGGTAATGTTGCATGAAGCTGTTGTGAGCCAAGTGAGTGTGTGCAGACTAAACAGCAGAGGTGTGCCTTTTTCTTGTCAAAATGTTTTATTGCAACGCTAGGGCCTATTCAGGGTTTTCAAGTTCAGTTGTGTGCAGTCAGTGTTGGGAGAGGTTGCAGTAAAATAAGGTGTAAAGAGGGGGGGGGGACAGTTGTGTGCAGTCAGTGTTGGGAGAGGTTGCAGTAAAATAAGGTGTAAAGAGGGGGGGGGGGGTTAAGTGACCAGGCTAACAAGCAAGGGATCATAGTGTGGTCAGAGTAACTCACCATTTGTTACCTTGTGTAGAAGAGTTTGCAGTAGGTCCAGTCCCGAGTCAACCTCTTGTCAAACTATAGTCTAACTATATATTCTCACTTTGATCACAGATGATCACTTTAAGAGGCATCAATCTTAAGAGGCCAATGCTAACCCTGCCAATGCATTCCTTATAATTTTTATTTTTATAAAAAGTTTTTCCAGGAAGTAATGAATTGAGTTAACTCTCGTAATAGTGGTGTTACTTTTATACATCTAAGCAGTCACATGACTCTCCCACCCCCCCCCCCCCCCCCAATAAATCTGCCTGTTGCAAGTTGGACAATTAGCAGCACACAGTTAAAAGAAAAAAAACACCTTTTGATATTCAAACATACCAAGATCAATAATAAAGGCAGGGTGGGGTATTTCTTTTAAAACAGGGGGATTGCAGATCATTCAGTGGGTTAAAACATACCTGTGAAGAGATAATGCAATTAGTTCCATCAGCTGAGGTTATAGATCTAGAAACCCTCCCAAGTACGAACTTCATTGGGGATACCAAATGATACCCGAAGTACGTGAGTGAACATCAGACATTCCCAAGAGGATTACCGTGTCCATTCAGAATACTTCCTTACACACAGTACCATTTGAAGTAGGAGAAAGGCTGGGCAGGATATATCCTGTGGATCCTGTGCATGAGATAGCGACAGTCAATGCTGCCAGTGTGGGGGAACAGCCATAAGAACTACAATTTGACTGCAGGGAATCTCCACTGGAGGAAGCATGGAAGGAGAGGCTATGTGCTCAGTTGAGAGCGCGACGAGAAGTGTTCTCTACAAGCGAAATGGACGTGGGATGTAGCCGAAATGCACAGCCCACGATTAGTCTGAATGATGACACTCCGTTACGGGAAAGATCCTGATATAGCTCCCCGAGACGTGGAGGATGTGCGAAACGTACTAAATGAAATGGAGACGGCCGGTATAGTGACCGAAACTCGAAGTCCCTACGCCTCGCCGATAGTGGTGGTACGAAAGAAAAAATGGATCGGTCCGCCTATGCGTGGATTACAGAACCTTGAACAAACGTACTGTGCCTGACCAATACACGCTGCCACGAATAGAGGAGATCCTCAGCGCATTGTCCGGAAGTCAGTGGTTTAGTGTACTGGACCTTCGATCTGGGTACTATCAGGTTCCCATGAGCTTGGCCGATCATGAGAAAACGGCGTTCGTCTGTCCGCTGGGGTTCTATCAGTTCACCTGAATGCCTCAAGGTATTTGCGGTGCACTGGCCACATTCCAACGGCTGATGGAAAGAACAATTGGAGATATGAGTCCTCATGAGTGCTTGGTTTACTTAGGTGACATAATTGTATTCGGAAAAACACTTGAAGAGCATGAGGCTCGGCTGATGAAGGTGCCAGACCGACTAGGTAAAGAAGGCCTGAAACTCTCCTTGGACAAATGCCGCTTCTGCCGGACGTCCGTCACTTACGTGGGCCATATAGTCTCCGCGGATGAAGTGGTCACCGACCCTGCCAAGGTAGAAGCTGTGGTGAATTGTCCGAGACCTGAGAATGTGATGGAGCTGAGGTCTTTTTTTGGGTTCTGCGGATATTACCGGTGGTTCGTGGACGTGTATTCCAAGAAGGCTGCTGCGCTGAATCATCTACTGAAGGTTTACCCAGAGGACCCCAAGCAGAAGAGTACCACACCCCGAACTCCCTTCGGGGATCGGTGGACATTGGCCTGTGAGGAAGCTTTCAACGGACTGAAGAAGTGTCTAACAGAGGCTCCCATTCTGGCCTATACTGACCCGGAGAAGCCGTATGTCCTACATGTGGATGCCAGCCTTAACGGATTGGGAGCGGTACTACACCAGAAGTAACCGACTGGACTGCACCCCGTGGCCTATGCAACAGAAGTTTGACGCCTAGTGAGAAGAACTAACCAGTGCATAAGTTGGAGTTTCTTGCCCATAAGTGGGCCGTATCAGAAAAACTACATGACTACCTATATGGAGTCCCCTTTGAAGTCCGACCTGACAATAATCCGCTGACCTATATTCAAACAATTGCCAAATTAGATGCGATAGGTCATAGATGGTTGGCTACGCTCTCCAATTATCAGTTCACTCTGAAATATAAACCTGGGCCCCTCAACATAGGAGCCGATGCTCTATCTAGGAGACCGGGACTGGATGAGACCTCCGAGGACAGTTCCTGGGAAGAAATTGCGGGGCCAGGGAAGAGAGCTATGCCACTGCAGCCATCATAAACAACCGAGTGGTGTTCTCCGAGCTACGAGCAGCAGATTCCTTAGGGTGGCGACCTCAAGCCCTTCCCGAAGCCTACTGTCACCCCGATGGAATGGGCATCAATCAGAATGTCATTTTCACTTGGAAAGAAGTGGTGTTGGCACAAATACATGATCCAGCGGCTAATGCTGTCTGAGAGGCACTACACAAGAATGATTCTTAATTAATAAAAAGGGCTCCTCCTGATGATGTGGGCATACTCATGAGGGAATGGGATAGATTTTAGATGGATAATGGTCTCCTCTATAGAGTTATTTAGTATCACGACCATCCTGACAGACGACAACTGTTTCTACCCCGGCGCCTATAAGGCCTCGTTTTACGA
This sequence comes from Ascaphus truei, assembly GCF_040206685.1. NCBI lineage: Eukaryota > Metazoa > Chordata > Amphibia > Anura > Ascaphidae > Ascaphus > Ascaphus truei. The sequence continues at coordinate 368,897,941 of NC_134483.1, forward strand.
TCCCTACATGATGATCAATGATATTTGGGGGTAGATAAAACCTTCGGCTTAGTGAGATGTTTTTTTCTGGCCTAGAATGCGAGAGTCAGTGGAGCAACACTGCAGGAAATGTCTACGGTGCATTCATAGAAAGACACTCCACAATGGGACATCTCAAAAGCTCCGGTCCTATGGATTTAGTATGTATGGACTTTTTGTGTATAGAACCCGATTCAAAAGGCATCGGCAATGTGCTGGTAGTGACAGACCACTACTCGATACGCCCAAGCGTTTCCCACTAAAGATCAAAAAGCCATCACTGTGGCAAAAGTATTGTGGGAGAAGTATTTCATGCACTATTGTTTGCCTAACAGAATGCACTCTGATCAGGGAAGAGACTTTGAAAGTAAGCTTATCAAAGAACTGCTCAAGCTACTAAACGTCCAAAAGTCTAGAACCACTCTATACCACCCTGAGGGAGATGCTCTCCCAGAAAGGTTTAATCGGACATTGTTGGATATGTTAGGCAAGCTGCAAGACTCCAAAAAGGGAGAGTGGAGCAAACATGTGGGGGGGCCTTAGTACATGCAAACAATTGCACTAGGCACGAATCAACAGTATACACGCCGTACTTTCTAATATTTGGGCGAGAAGCACGCTTACCGGTGGACATTCGACTAAGGGTATCTACCGATGGGGTACCCAATACAACGCACTTTTGCTATGTAAAAAGGCTCCAAGACAGTCTACATCATGCCTATCAGCTCGCTGAAAGAGCTGCTGCCCAGGTGAATGCTAACAATAAGCAGAGATATGATGATAAGATTCGCAATAGAGAACTTAGGCCTGGACGTGCTGTCCTTTGAAATTTGGGAATTCCTGGCAAACATAAGCTCGCAGATCGGTGGAGAGAAGGACACTTTGAAGTGGAGTCTCAGGTGCCTGGCCTCCCTGTGTACAGCATAAAGGATAGAGACGGCAGGGTAAAGGTTTGGCATCGTAATCACCTGCTGCCCATACCGCAAGTGGGTGGAAATGATCCAGAATCTGAAACCGTAACTGATAACTCTGAATTGGGGGAGCCTACTGACATTCAACCAAGCTCACAAGAACAAGATCATATGGAAGGGACTTCCAATGAATCCACTAATGATTGGTGGGCACCTCCTGAAGGAGCTCCGTGTAATGGGCCTGCACCTCAAAAACAGTCCCAAGCAACTCCCAGTCATCGTCCTCTCAATCCTAGTAGTCCTAGCTTTGTACCTAATAGAGACTGTGTGCCATCTAATTCACCTCTTGCTGGGAAATGGGGCCTCAAGCCCCCAAATCCTTTGTGTATGACGAAAATGCAGAGACTGAGGCTTGTCGGGTCAGAGAGTGAAGCGGCCACCTACTAGAGTGGTGTATGATCAATTAGAGGCACCCCACTATGAGTCTCAGAAGCAGACAAAAGCTAAACTAGCCTCTGTGATTAATATGTTCACTGAACTGTATCATATTGTCTAGAGTGAAGTGAGATATGTGTATCACAGTTATGTACTACATTTTTCATTATATAAATATGTGTTGGTGTTCACAAGCGGGGAGGTTTTGGTTATCACCAGGGGGAGGATGTAGCCAGGTCCCCCCCCCTCTGAGGTTGTGCCCCCTTGCTGCGTTACCTCCGGTTGTGCAGGAGAGTTGCGGCTGGTTGCTGGGGCATGCAGATGCGCGGGCATGCGTGTCGGAAGCTCTGAGGGAGGGGGCATGCAGCGGAAGGTTGCTGGTGTGCGTGAGAAGGGAGAGAGCGTCGCCGGGAGCTCCGGTAATTACGGGGAGAGAGTTGCCATCTTAGGGAAGTTCGAACATGCGTGTGAACGGTAACCAATCAGGAAGGGCTCTTGGAGGAGACTACAACTCCCATGAGCTGGAGAATTGCTGCAGGCAGGATAAGGAAGCATGTCACAGGGATCACACAGGCAGAGTGAGAGAGAGGTATGGGATAGAGGGTCCATGTGGAGGGCAAGTCTACACTAGGCCATAATAAAAAAAACCCTATGCCCAAGATAGGCCCTGAGACATATATAGCTTGTTGTGCTTCAGGGACAGGTCCTAGGTTAGGGACTCTGCCCCTTAATGTTATACAGTGATAGTTAGGGATTCAGCGGACGCTGCACTCCTAAAGAGACTATCTTCAAAGTGGGATCGCATCTGATGGATCATCACACTGGTGAAGTCAGGACGGCACGCAGGATGTCGGCGGATCCTTTTCGAAGATATTTAAAGTCCCAGGTGCCGTCGCACTGGGCAGATATCGTATAATATAAGTGCACCAACATACCGGTCCATACCCAGGCACTGATCACGCCTATAAGGGTGGGTTCTTTGGGGACACTGTGGGGCTAGTGACCAAGGGACTTTGCATGCTGTGGAACTCTTGGGGACTGTGTAAGATACACATTTCTCTGGACACGGTGTGGGACACGGTAGCACTTCAGGAGAGTAATCCCTGCAAGTCATATGGTATTTGTGTATATATATATATATATTATATATTTATATATATATAGATTAAAAACATACAAAAAACAGACGCACTCATAGTGTAGTAAGGTTACAAATTTATATGGGACTGGAATTAAAATATGAAATGTGCACTCACAAACGGATCAATAAAAATCGCTTGTATGAGATAATATCTCAATCGCCAACAACTGTAGCAGGGACCCAGCTGAGCCTCCGGTGTGGAGCAGTATCCCGTCTCTGAGCAGGGGGGCCAGGTGGTAGGGGTAGGCACTCCGTGTATCGAAAGCAGGACACCAACACATTCTGCCGTTCAGACGCTTCTCTCACCATAGAGATCTTCCAGGTTAGCTGTATCCTTCCGGCTGCAGTGAGCCTCGCAATGATAGTTCGCCCAGATGGCAGAGGGCTATGCAACTCCGTTTTCACGTAGTACAAACAGTTCAATGTATAGTAAGCAATAAATGTACTCCAAATAATATGCCCTATGCGTTTTTGTATCTTCTATACATTTTTTACACATTTTTATACACTTTTTATTTAATTTTTATCATTGATAGTTCTTGATTATCTTCTTATTAGTTGATAGTTTGTATTATATATATGTTTAATTTTAATTCAATTTTTTATTAGTTGATACTTATAATTGTTTAAACATACTCCTTTATTTTAGGTTTACTAGTTCTTCACAGTCATACCTATTATCTATTGTTAGTATAGTCATCAAATAGGCGCCACTTCTTGTTTTTTTCTTTTTGTATATATATATACATATATCTAGCTCTTAAGGGAGAATAATCCTTTAAATCCTTTAAATCGATACTTATTGCGTCACAGTAAAGGTTGTGTTATTTTGCATTGTGTGGGTGTTTATTATTGTGTCCTGTGAGGGGCTGCTTCCGCTCTGCTGGGATCCCCTCACAGGTGGAGGCACTGCACCAGAGTACGTATACACAACAGGTTCTCCGTGGCAGAGGCTCAGGCTCCTGGAGCCAACAGGTATAAGCGCAGCACTAGGTAGTTTCCTGTGTCATAGGGGTAACAGGGCTACACACAATACTAAAAACAACCAAAAAAGGTATGGGGACTCCATGCACAAAATATTTGTGGATGAACACTGATTCAATAACTCAATATCTAGGTGGCAATGGGGGATATCATAAACGGAACTCTAAATGGTCACAGCATACCCGGGTAAAGTGCAGTGCTTTTTAGAGGGAACTAACTATACTGTACATACCAGCGCTAATACAGATCATGACATTGCCCAAGTAGATTGTGGCTGCTATAGGGAATACCCTGGACAGGGGCACTACCCTTAGCTTTATAATGTCAGGTGTAGCACTAGTGAAGGGACGCCATGTGGTAAGCTGTAGCCTGTGGTTTGGGATCAGACCACAGGCAACTAAAGACATTAAGGGATACCCTCCAATTGGAGCTCCCTCAAGAGGCAGACAGCTAAGCAGACCAGAAAGAGGATTCAGCAGACGTCGTGGGATCAGACAGTTCCTTTTTGCTCATTCAGCGGTACCTGGATACAGGAGTGCCCAGGGAGGTAAAGTGCACAAACGGTCCACAGGGGAAGCACTACTTCCTACACGTGGGTGGACCTGACTATCATTGGGGGAGGACACCAGGGGTATTGGTTCCATGCACCCAAAAACTTTGGGGGACACTCACCCTGTGTTGTTATTATTGTATTGTGTGTGTTATATTGTATGGTACCATTATTTCGTTATTCTATTGTTAGTAACCCAATTGTTATATACTGGTGTGTGTATCATTTCACTGTAAGTGGTCCTGAAAGGGGTTATCCCGCTGCACTGGGATTCCTCTCAGGTGGAGGCGCTGCACCGAGGAGAACGAGAGATCACCCCGGCTCCCAGCTGCGGAGGATCAGGCCTTCTGTGAGCCACATGTAACAGCAGCAGACGTAGTTCCCTTAAACACACAGGGAAAAGGGGCTACATTTATAAAGTAGAGATGTGTGAATGTCTTTACATTTTTTTTCCAAAATGTTTTCTGATTTGCTCTTACATTTTTTATCAGAATTTAACTAGTTTTGCAAGATTTTAACCAATGTTGCCAGATTTTTTCTGGAATTACACTTTTTGACAGAATTTTGCAAAAATGGCAGTGAACGGCAGAATTTAAAGGGCCACATCACTTACACTTTGACTTTTATTCCCAATTTATTTTGCAAAGCTTGTCATTTTTGCAAAAACAAATTACAAACAAATCTGCAAATTACATATACTGTACATATAATATATTACATATACATTTTCAGCGGAAAAAAATTGCACATCTCTAATACAGTCTTTCCAAATAGTAATTAAACATTACCTAGTTTAATAAAATTCCACTGGGGTCCTATTTAACATTTCTTATAGAAAATAATATGCTATAAACAGCAAGCAATCACAGGGCTTAGGTAAAAAAAAATGTATATAAATATTGATGTTTCTCACCATTATTGGGTTTTTTATCATGCAATAAATGTTTCCTCTTCTAGTACCAAACAAACATTGATATATGGACCCAATAGAGTGTTAGACCAGTTCCATGTGTTTTTAGTTACAAGTTTTGAAAATCACAGTTTTGATTTAAAAAAAAAATGGAGAATGTTAGTGATTTAGCACTTCTATGACATGTAGCACCATGAGTTAAAGAGATAAGGATGAGTGGCCAACCTAGTTTTGATTAGATGCAATTTAATATGTTAATTTCATTATGCAAAATAAGCACAAAAGGCCCTTAGAATTAAAGATGACATGAATGTTGAGCTTTCAACTCACCTTGACAGACCTAGAACAGTATAGTAATAAGCACAGTGAAGTAAAGCAAATTCTAAGAAAGACCAGTTCAATTATTTTCGTATGGATTATCTTTCAGAATCCAACCCAATGTTACAGAATTCAAGACAATACACTTATGGACCAACTGACGTTCACAATGCAATCTTTCAGGGTCAGTCAGATCACTTCTTCATGCATTGTTCAGACTTCACAGCTTCACAGCATGAAGTTTGCAATACTTATCAAAGCATATCTATTTCCATTGTGCACAAATGTGAAGGTGGAAGCTCTTTATGAATAAGTATGCAAGTAGCTTGCCTGAAAAGGGAATAATTCTATATTTGAGCAAGAACCACAAAATAAAACTCACAAAGGAGGGGAAGAAATCTGTGTGACACACTGGCAGGAATCAATTAATCACAAAATCAATTATTAAATTGTAGAAAAAAATATTTTCACAAATATATATTGTGACATAGTCATAGACTGTAATGTTACAGAGAACTTGCAGTACGCATGCTTCCCAGTATGTGGGAGGTTAAACTCCTCTAGCTAGGCAACCAAGTAGGGTGTTCCAGTTAACTTCTGATTGCAATGGTTTAAAAGGCAGTCAGGAGCCTAGCAGAACTGAGTCTTTACCCAACTTAACCAGCGCTAATACAGACCATGACATTGCCCAAGTAAATACAAACTAACTGCCTGAAAAATCATATATATATATATATATTTATTTTTTGGGGTGGAATTATTTCACAATTGTTGTCATATATATATTTCCTCACTGTATTGTCATTTGTATTTGATACTGAACATTTAAAATATCATTATCTTCCACTTATACTTTCACTAATTGGGTTAATGCTTATTGCCTTCTGTTATATATATATATATATATATATATATATATATATATATATATATATATATAAACCATTGGTTTTTACGGAACTACGGTGGTGGACTAGCTCATACGTCTATTGCCAGAAAGGGGAAGAAATTCCCTGAGCCGCACGCATACCCAATACTACCTGCCAGGAACCACAGGCTGTTCATCTGAGTTGCCAGAGGGACGATTCATCGTGACACACCGTCAGCAGTGAGGTCTGACGCAACGGAGCAAGCGGTCGGCGAGCAGGCTACATGTTGGCGCATGGGTTTACCCATACAATGCTTATATTGCATTGACAAATTGTGAGTGTGCATTTGTCTTGTCATTTTTTATTAAAAGTTTGTATTTGGATTTTACACATGGATCGGGCGCTTTTTCTGCTTTTTTCTCTACTAGAATTCGTCGGGAGGTTGTTGACCCCAAAGAAGAAGCAGCCCG